>NC_037680.1:75829962-76064774 GCF_003255815.1 Theropithecus gelada | reverse complement strand
ATTTATAATCCTTTGGGTATATACCCAGTAATGGGATGGCTGGGTCATATGGTACATCTAGTTCTAGATCCTTGAGGAATCGCCATACTGTTTTCCATAATGGTTGAACTAGTTTACAATCCCACCACAGTGTAAAAGTGTTTCTATTTCTCCACATCCTCTCCAGCACCTGTTGTTTCCTGACTTTTTAATGATCGCCATTCTAACTGGTGTGAGATGGTATCTCATTGTGGTTTTGATTTGCATTTCTCTGATGGCCAGTGATGATGAGCATTTTTTCATGTGTTTGTTGGCTGTATGAACGTCTTCTTTTGAGAAATGTCTGTTCATATCCTTTGCCCACTTTTTGATGGGGTTGTTTGTTTTTTTCTTGTAAATTTGTTTGAGTTCTTTGTAGGTTCTGGATATTAGCCCTTTGTCAGATGAGTAGATTGCAAAAATTTTCTCCCATTCTGTAGGTTGCCTGTTCACTCTGATGGTAGTTTCTTTTGCTGTGCAGAAGCTCTTTAGTTTAATGAGATCCCATTTGTCAATTTTGGCTTTTGCTGCCATTGCTTTTGGTGTTTTAGACATGAAGTCTTTGCCCATGCCTATGTCCTGAATGGTACTACCTAGGTTTTCCTCTAGGATTTTTATGGTATTAGGTCTAACATTTAAGTCTCTAATCCATCTTGAATTAATTTTCGTATAAGGAGTAAGGAAAGGATCCAGTTTCAGCTTTCTACTTATGGCTAGCCAATTTTCCCAGCACCATTTATTAAATAGTGAATCCTTTCCCCATTTCTTGTTTCTCTCAGGTTTGTCAAAGATCAGATGGCTGCAGATGTGTGGTATTATTTCTGAGGACTCTGTTCTGTTCCATTGGTCTATATCTCTGTTTTGGTACCAGTACCATGCTGTTTTGGTTACTGTAGCCTTGTAGTATAGTTTGAAGTCAGGTAGCGTGATACCTCCTGCTTTGTTCTTTTGACTTAGGATTGTCTTGGCAATGCGGGCTCTTTTTTGGTTCCATATGAACTTTAAAGCAGTTTTTTCCAATTCTGTGAAGAAACTCATTGGTAGCTTGATGGGGATGGCATTGAATCTATAAATTACCTTAGGCAGTATGGCCATTTTCACGATATTGATTCTTCCTATCCATGAGCATGGTATGTTCTTCCATTTGTTTGTGTCCTCTTTTATTTCACTGAGCAGTGGTTTGTAGTTCTCCTTGAAGAGGTCCTTTACATCCCTTGTAAGTTGGATTCCTAGGTATTTGATTCTCTTTGAAGCAATTGTGAATGGAAGTTCATTCCTGATTTGGCTCTCTGTTTGTCTGTTACTGGTGTATAAGAATGCTTGTGATTTTTGCACATTAATTTTGTATCCTGAGACTTTGCTGAAGTTGCTTATCAGCTTAAGGAGATTTTGGGCCGAGACAATGGGGTTTTCTAAATATACAATCATGTCATCTGCAAACAGGGACAATTTGACTTCTTCTTTTCCTAACTGAATACCCTTGATTTCTTTCTCTTGCCTGATTGCCCTAGCCAGAACTTCCAACACTATGTTGAATAGGAGTGGTGAGAGAGGGCATCCCTGTCTTGTGCCAGTTTTCAAAGGGAATTTTTCCAGTTTTTGCCCATTCAGTATGATATTGGCTGTGGGTTTGTCATAAATAGCTCTTATTATTTTGAGGTACGTTCCATCAATACCGAATTTATTGAGCGTTTTTAGCATGAAGGGCTGTTGAATTTTGTCAAAAGCCTTTTCTGCATCTATTGAGATAATCATGTGGTTCTTGTCTTTGGTTCTGTTTATATGCTGGATTATGTTTATTGATTTGCGAATGTTGAACCAGCCTTGCATCCCAGGGATGAAGCCCACTTGATGATGGTGGATAAGCTTTTTGATGTGTTGCTGAATCCGGTTTGCCAGTATTTTATTGAGGATTTTTGCATTGATGTTCATCAGGGATATTGGTCTAAAATTCTCTTTTTTTGTTGTGTCTCTGCCAGGCTTTGCTATCAGGATGATGTTGGCCTCATAAAATGAGTTAGGGAGGATTCCCTCTTTTTCTATTGATTGGAATAGTTTCAGAAGGAATGGTACCAACTCCTCCTTGTACCTCTGGTAGAATTCAGCTGTGAATCCATCTGGTCCTGGACTTTTTTTGGTTGGTAGGCTATTAATTGTTGCCTCAATTTCAGAGCCTACTATTGGTCTATTCAGGGATTCAACTTCTTCCTGGTTTAGTCTTGGAACAGTGTAAGTGTCCAGGAAATTATCCATTTCTTCTAGATTTTCCAGTTTATTTGCGTAGAGGTGTTTATAGTATTCTCTGATGGTAGTTTGTATTTCTGTGGGGTCGGTGGTGATATCCCTTTTATCATTTTTAATTGCGTCGATTTGATTCTTCTCTCTTTTCTTCTTTATTAGTCTTGCAGTGGTCTGTCAATTTTGTTGATCTTTTCAAAAAACCAACTCCTGGATTCATTGATTTTTTGAAGGGTTTTTTGTGTCTCTATCTCCTTCAGTTCTGCTCTGATCTTAGTTATTTCTTGCCTTCTGCTAGCTTTCGAATGTGTTTGCTCTTGCTTCTCTAGTTCTTTTAATTGCGATGTTAGAGTGTCAATTTTAGATCTTTCCTGCTTTCTCTTGTGGGCATTTAGTGCTATAAATTTCCCTCTACACACTGCTTTAAATGTGTCCCAGAGATTCTGGTATGTTGTATCTTTGTTTTCATTGGTTTCAAAGAACATCTTTATTTCTGCCTTTATTTCGTTATGTACCCAGTAGTCATTCAGGAGCAGGTTGTTCAGTTTCCATGTAGTTGAGCAGTTTTGATTGAGTTTCTTAGTCCTGAGTTCTAGTTTGATTGCACTGTGGTCTGAGAGACAGTTTGTTATAATTTCTGTTCTTGTACATTTGCTGAGGAGTGCTTTACTTCTAATTACGTGGTCAATTTTGGAGTAAGTACGATGTGGTGCTGAGAAGAATGTATATTCTGTTGATTTGGGGTGGAGAGTTCTATAGATGTCTATTAGGTCTGCTTGCTGCAGAGATGAGTTCAATTCCTGGATATCCTTGTTCACTTTCTGTCTCGTTGATCTGTCTAATGTTGACAGTGGAGTGTTGAAGTCTCCCATTATTATTGTATGGGAGTCTAAGTCTCTTTGTAACTCTCTAAGGACTTGCTTTATGAATCTGGGTGCTCCTGTATTGGGTGCATATATATTTAGGATAGTTAGCTCTTCCTGTTGAATTGATCCCTTTACCATTATGTAATGGCCTTCTTTGTCTCTTTTGATCTTTGATGGTTTAAAGTCTGTTTTATCAGAGACTAGTATTGCAACCCCCGCTTTTTTTTGTTCTCCATTTGCTTGGTAAATCTTCCTCCATCCCTTTATTTTGAGCCTATGTATGTCTCTGCGTGTGAGATGGGTCTCCTGAATACAGCAGACTGATGGGTCTTGACTCTTTATCCAGTTTGCCAGTCTGTGTCTTTTAATTGGAGCATTTAGTCCATTTACATTTAAGGTTAAGATTGTTATGTGTGAACTTGATCCTGCCATTATGATATTAACTGGTTATTTTGCTCGTTAGTTGATGCAGTTTCTTCCTAGCCTCGATGGTCTTTACATTTTGGCATGTTTTTGAGATGGCTGGTACCGGTTGTTCCTTTCCATGTTGAGTGCTTCCTTCAGGGTCTCTTGTAAGGCAGGCCTAGTGGTGACAAAATCTCTAAGCATTTGCTTATCTGTAAAGGATTTTATTTCTCCTTCACTTATGAAACTTAGTTTGGCTGGATATGAAATTCTGGGTTTAAAATTCTTTTCTTTAAGAATGTTGAATATTGGCCCCCACTCTCTTCTGGCTTGTAGAGTTTCTGCTGAGAGATCTGCTGTTAGTCTGATGGGCTCCCCTTTGTGGGTAACCCGACCTTTCTCTCTGGCTGCCCTTAAGATTTTTTCCTTCATTTCCACTTTGGTGAATCTGGCAATTATGTGTCTTGGAGTTGCTCTTCTCGAGGAGTATCTTTGTGGCGTTCTCTGTATTTCCTGGATTTGAATGTTGGCCTGCCCTACTAGGTTGGGGAAGTTCTCCTGGATGATATCCTGAAGAGTGTTTTCCAACTTGGTTCCATTTTCCCCCTCACTTTCAGCCACCCCAATCAGACGGAGATTTGGTCTTTTTACATAATCCCATACTTCTTGCAGGCTTTGTTCATTTCTTTTTCTTCTTTTTTCTTTTGGTTTCTCTTCTCGCTTCATTTCATTCATTTGATCCTCAATCGCTGATACTCTTTCTTCCAGTTGATCGAGTCGGTTACTGAAGCTTGTGCATTTGTCACGTATTTCTCATGTCATGGTTTTCATCTCTTTCATTTCGTTTAGGACCTTCTCTGCATTAATTACTCTAGCCATCAATTCTTCCACTTTTTTTCAAGATTTTTAGTTTCTTTGCGCTGGGTACGTAATTCCTCCTTTAGCTCTGAGAAATTTGATGGACTGAAGCCTTCTTCTCTCATCTCGTCAAAGTCATTCTCCGTCCAGCTTTGATCCGTTGCTGGCGATGAGCTGCGCTCCTTTGCCGGGGGAGATGCGCTCTTATTTTTTGAATTTCCAGCTTTTCTGCCCTGCTTTTTCCCCATCTTTGTGGTTTTATCTGCCTCTGGTCTTTGATGATGGTGATGTACTGATGGGGTTTTGGTGTAGGTGTCCTTCCTGTTTGATAGTTTTCCTTCTAACAGTCAGGACCCTCAGCTGTAGGTCTGTTGGAGATTGCTTGAGGTCCACTCCAGACCCTGTTTGCCTGGGTATCAGCAGCAGAGGCTGCAGAAGATAGAATATTTCTGAACAGCGAGTGTACCTGTCTGATTCTTGCTTTGGAAGCTTCCTCTCAGGGGTGTACTCCACCCTGTGAGGTGTGGGGTGTCAGACTGCCCCTAGTGGGGGATGTCTCCCAGTTAGGCTACTCAGGGGTCAGGGACCCACTTGAGCAGGGAGTCTGTCCCTTCTCAGATCTCAACCTCCGTGTTGGGAGATCCACTGCTCTCTTCAAAGCTGTCAGACAGAGTCGTTTGCGTCTGCAGAGGTGTCTGCTGCTTTGTTATTGTTTACTGTGCCCTGTCCCCAGAGGTGGAGTCTACAGAGACAGGCAGGTTTCCTTGAGCTGCTGTGAGCTCCACCCAGTTGGAGCTTCCCAGCAGCTTTGTTTACCTACTTAAGCCTCAGCAATGGCGGGCGCCCCTCCCCCAGCCTGGCTGCTGCCTTGCCGGTAGATCACAGACTGCTGTGATAGCAATGAGGGAGGCTCCGCGGGTGTGGGACCCTCCCGGCCAGGTGTGGGATATGATCTCCTGGTGTGCCTGTTTGCTTAAAGCACAGTATTGGGGTGGGAGTTACCCGATTTTCCAGGTGTTGTGTGTCTCAGTTCCCCTGGCTAAGAAAAGGGATTCCCTTCCCCCTTGCACTTCCCAGGTGAGGCAATGCCTCGCCCTGCTTCAGCTCTCGCTGGTCGGGCTGCAGCAGCTGACCAGTACGGATCCTCCGGCACTCCCCAGTGAGATGAACCCAGTACCTCAGTTGAAAATGCCGAAATCACCGGTCTTCTGTGTCGCTGGCGCTGGGAGTTGGAGACTGGAGCTGCTCCTATTCGGCCATCTTGCTCCGCCCCCCTCCCAGTTTCTTAAAAAAAAATTGGAGTACTAGTTTCTGTTCCTTTCTTTGGTATCTTTGCCAAAGCTTAGAATGTTAGAATCCTAACATTCAGAAAGGTTTTTTTTTTTTTTTTTCTGTATTTTTACCTAATACTTTTTTCTGCAGTTAAGGTCCATTTCTACTTATTATGGCCTTTGGACACATGTGGAAAATTTGACCCATACATAAGTATTTCATGTGTTTCAAACCTTACTGCATTAGAACAATCTGAAATTTTATTTGGCTAAAATAAATAATCCTTACTAAAATCCGTTTTTCTTTTCTTCCCTTTTCCTTGTTGGCAATTCAATCAAAATAATGAATAAGGGGGGAAATCTGTACCTCTAGAGATAATTGAACAGAGAACAATAAGCTGCCTAGGGTTTATAACTAACCAGGGCATGTGTTAGGCCATCCTATCAAGTGTTGCTGGGAAAACATTATCTGGGAAGACTTCATGGGAAGAAGACGACTTCCAAATAAGGCTCAAGTTCATAATGGAAAAGTTAAATATGATGTTTTTAATAGTTGGCAGAGTACCCCAACACAATACATTACTATTTCAGACTTCTCATGAGTTATGTCCTATTACAAAGATAATGGAAGAGATGCGTGCTTACAGCTTTATTAACAACCTCATGATTTGTGTCTATTGTGCCAAAGACTTACCACAACATAATCTCTCAGGGAACCATAATGCCATAGGGACAGAGTCTAATGTAGGCTCATATCTTCAGACAGAGCTACAACTAAACCATTCTTCCCGATTTTTTTTCCTAAAAATTGGAGGACTGTTTCCTGTACCTTCCTTGGGTATTCCATTACCAATGTTAAAAACCCTAAAACTCAGAATTTTTTTAAAAAAATTTTCACCTGAAGCTCTTTTTTCTGCAGTTAAATTCAGCTGCTACTTATTTTGGCCTTAATAGAGATACAGAAAATTTGATCTGCACATGAGCACTTTATGCATATGAAACCTTACTATATTAGGACAATCTGAAATTTTATTTGGCTAAGATAAATAGTCCTAATTCTGTTTACTTCTCCTCAAATACCCTATTACTTAAGCCTCAAATCATCTTTATTATATCCTTTTAGGCCTCTCTAATATTTCCATGTCCTTCTAAGTTGTGCTTCTAAAACTTAAGTACAATTGTTTATTAAGGGCTCATGCAATGCCCAGGAGAAGGAGATGGTTTGTATTCTTAAGATTCTTGTATGTTTCCCTTTTACTTAGACAACTCAGAAGCAACCTGATTTTTGTCTTCCCATTAGGAACTCTTGCTTGAAATAACCCTTGTTTAAAACTGGGCATTAATTTCCAGTTAAAAATGTCAGACCGAGCACAGACATCTACCTCCTCTTTCCTTAAAAGATGCCTTTGAAATGACAACAAATATTTTCTTTTAATGAAAGCAGAACAATGCTGAAAAACATGTGTTTGTCAAAAATGTTAAAGAATTCCTAGAATACAGAAAACATATGTGACCCAATAGACAGAGACAGAGCAGAGGAAACCATAGCCCAAGATAACAAGAATACGTATGGGATGCTCTCAGGAGTCCCAGGAAAGCTCCATGTTCAAAATCACTAAAGGCAAAGGGTAAGGGTGGCTAGTTCCAGGTTATTTCTTTAAAACAGCATCCCTACCCACTCCCACCGTAAGTGGCCAGCAGTGGGAATTTTTGTCCTTGGGCTAAAGCCAGAAAATTACACTTTAAAGGAAATGGGTGATTTTTGCCCAAAGCTTTGTAGTTAGGGTTTTAGGAGCTGAGAAGGAATCAGAACAGAGGCTGAGTATTTCCAAAATATACAACAGATATGGAGAGGCTCTGCTTCTACGTCATCACCATCCCCACTCTGGCTGATGGAGGAGCCACCACATGGAACATTGTCATCTGATGTGGCATATGTAAAAAGGAGAGTTCTAGAGGCCTTGGAATAAAAATTTTACATGTGGAAACTTAAAAAGTTGATCTCAGGCTGGGCGTGGTGGCTCATACCTGTAATCCCAGTACTTTGGGAGGCTGACGTGGGTGGATCACCTGAGGTTGGGAGTTCGAGACCAGCCTGACCAACATGGAGAAACCCTGTCTCTACTAAAAATACAAAATTAGCCGGGTGTGGTTGGTGCATGCCTGTAATTCCAGCTACTCGGGAGGCTGAGGCAGGAGAATCACTTGAACCCAGGAGGCAAAGGATGCCGTGAGCCGAGATCATGCCATTGCACGCTAGCTTGGGCAACAAGAGCGAAACTCTGTGTCAAAAAAAAAAAAAAAAAAAAAATTGATCTCATAGAAGTAGAGAGTAGAATAGTTGCTACTAGAGACTATAAGGGTTGGTTGGGTGGAGACAGTCAGAGGTTGGTTAACAGATACGAAAGTATGGCTAGATGGGAGAATAAGTTCTAGTGTCCTATAGCACTATATAGGAACTATAATTAACAATTTAGTGTACATTTTCAAATAGCTAGAAGAGTGGATTTTGAATGTTCCCAACACAAAGACATGATAAATGTCTGAGGTGATGGAAATGCTGATTAACCTGACTTCAGCATTACACATTGTATGCATATATCAAACTATCACACTGTGTCTCATAGAGGTGCAATTATTATGTGTCAATTAAAAATAATTTTTAAAATCTGAGTTATGGATACTTTCTTAAAAAAAAAACCAGAAAAAAAGCAACACATACATACATACAATTTTCCAAACCACTTCAAGAGATTGGCCTGTAAAACTTATCCACAGAGCTCTGGCAGCACAGGCCCAGGTTAGGAACTTTAGAATGGTTTTACTTGGAATCTGTTCGGACCTCATGGTGCTGACACCTGCGGCATAAGAGCTGGAGTGGGCACATGGATGGGGCAAGACAGTCCACGCTTTTGCTTTTTGGAGCAGGAATGTAGTCTCTAATTCTGCCTCTAACATTGGAGCAGTTCTCTAGGACCTCCTCATGTGAGTGAGGAAATGCAAAGAACCAAAGGCAGCCTGATAGATGTGTGTCGTAGGGTGTGGTTCCACAGGAAACAAGTATCCTCTGATCCAGTGGTCACTGTGCTGTGAATTCTTGACTTTTGTATAGCACATGGCAATTCACAGAGCACTTTTATAAACACTGTCTCATTGAACTCAGGAATATCACTAGAATCATGAGGTCAGGAGCAGCAGTCTCTTTTTATGAGGTAGAGCAGTGAAGCCTCGGAAGGGTTAAATGACTTGTCGAAGGTCATCCAACCAGTTAGTGACAGGGTTGAGACTAGGTTTTCTGACCATAATCAAACAATTTTTCCACTTTACCCACCCCCACCAACCCCCCGCCCAGGCTAAACTTCTGTGTGAGTAAAATGTGGAATATGATTTTGGACTCTAGAAAAAGCCTCCTTTCTCTAACAGCACACAAAGACTTTCTCTTCACAAGCAGAGGGAAGGTTCAAAATGCAAAATAAATTTATTGTCACCAGGAAGACTTGCTATCAACTATTTAAGAACAGGGGCTGGAGGCAATAGGGACTATCCTGTGTGGTGGTCTGTAGGGAGCCTGTGTGGGGCACTGGATGACCAAGAAAAAATATGGAGATTAAGCAGATTCCCCAACACAGCTGTTGGGCCCCTACTTCCCAGCATGGCCTAGAGCTGGCCCTAAGAACATTAAAGAACAGTAGGAGATTTGTGAGAGAAGAAACGGTACAAATAACTTGTTTTGTAGAGGCCTAGCCATTACCTCAGCTGTGTATCTCCTAGTCCAGCCCCAGGGCTGGCAGAGGGTAGGTGCTCAGGAACTGTGTGTGCTAAGTGGAGGAAATGCAAATGGAAAACCGGCCCATGGAGAATCAAGATGAATAACTATCTATGAGACATTCTGAGACTGTCAAAAATGACTTTTCTACCAGTGACATTGTCAACTGGCATAGCATTGGTTAGAAGGCAGTATTGGAACTCAGAAAACTGGGGTAGACAAAGAACTGAATATAGTTCTTCGGTTATTTGGGAGTGAGGGGGTCACATACTGGCAGGTGGTGAACCCAATGACCCAAGAGACCTCTTTTGTTTGTGATTCCCCTATGGTTAAATAACAAACTGCTTTTCCCAGTTTGGTAATTCAGTGGTTCCTTTCCATAATAGGAAAAAAATGAAAGTAACTAACCATCAACGAAGACCTTGAATTCCCTCAGCTGAGAGAAGAGACTATTGCATATAAGTCATAAAAAACTTAAAGTTCTCCTGCTGCAGCAAAGAGGGAGAGACACGGCTGTGCTAAAGATCTAGCTCATGCTTTCTTGTTGTATGAAGAAGACCATGATGGCAGCTAACTTTCAAGACCTCCAGTATGAATCAGTGGCATGACCACTGTGCTTCCCTAGGTAGAACCTGGAAGAAGCACAGAGAAGAGGGTCTGGTGGGGAAATCTTACCTCCAGGATTTAACCCTCCTCCATTTCTCATAGCATAGTTGACTAACCCCAGTCTAGCCCAGGGTTTCCCAAACCAAAGTCATTTCTTTATAATGGTCACATTTTTTGTCTTATCCAAGTACCAGCTGTATTTGTATTTCTTTGATATTTTCCTATAAATTCATCTACATTTTTAAACCTAATGCTAGAGCTTAACACCAACTGCTTGTTCAGTATACAAGCAATTATTTTTCTAGAAACAACAAAATAGCTTCAGTTTTTTGTGTGTTTTGTGGCCTGAAAGTACATTTTTTTATGATGATTTTTCTTTGGATATTAGGTTCTTGGGGAATGACATCACTTAAAACAGAAACTGGGGAAATACTTTGTACAAGCTTTTAAAATGTGGTTAAAAGTTGGGAAAAAACAGATTCTTCCAATCAATGATAGTTTTGGAAGAAAGTAGTGTACCCAGAAACCTTTTCTCTCTCAGTCCTGGTTGTGCAAGTAGGGAAGGAGGTGACTTTCATTCAGAAAATGAAATACAATAAGAATGATGTAAATTTGCTCAAAATAATGACAAGGAAAAGAAAATATTTCTTAAAGGCAAAATCGCACAGCAAGGCAATTTGTATTCACTACAGAAAGCTTGCCCAAAGTGAAACTTCAGCTATTTCAGAATTCTTAGTGAAGATTAAATCTCTCTAATTTGTTCCTACTCAGGGGAATCACAAGATGTGGAATTTACAGGTTTCTAACCTAAATGCTCTTTTGCAGCTGGAAAGACATCCCTAAAGAATAAGGAAAAGACTGGCTTCACTGGCCTCTCAGGGAATGGCATGGTTTTGGACTATTTAAATCAGCAAATGTGTTGCTTTCTTACCAAGTTCAGAGTCTGCATTTTGTAAACCCGGGAGCACAAAGGTAAAAGATAGAAGTCCTACTCTGTATGAGTTGTAATTGAGTGAAAGGAAAACAAGCAAACAAAAAATTGCAGTACATTGCAAGTAATCAAGGCAGTAAGAACTGACACTTACTTAGTGATCATCATATGATACACATTAACCTACCAAATCCTCGTAAAGATACACTTCACATATGGAGAAACGGAGGCACAAAACAATCAAGTCATTCATCAAGGTGGCAAAGTTTGTAAGTGGCAGAACCAGAAATAAAATTGAGTGGTTCCAGGGCCTGAGGCATCACAGGTTGGGAAATCTTCAAAGAAAGTGATGTGAAGATGGAGAGGCGCTTACCAGGCATATGGAGATCAAGGGGTGAGAAGCTGAGATACGACACTCCAGTCCTAGAAAACAGAGTGTATGAAACATCTCTGAAATGACAATATAAATATGATGAGTTGCTAGATGTGCTTCAAAGTCAATTATGAGGCACAGTTCCCACCTTCATTACACATTTATTAAGCATCTGTTATGTGCCAGGAATTATTGTCCACACTAGGAATATAGCCATAAAAAGGACACCATCCCTCTCCTACGCCAGAAGGGTCATTATATGTGATTTGAAAACCCATTGAGTTTGGATAAATTGTTCCAGTGGGGTGGCATAAACTCTTAACCTCATAAAACTTAATTAGAACCGGGAAATCTGTCAAATTTGGGGGTTTGATTTTACACCTCGATAAAAACAAAAAACAAACAAGCATCAACAACCAAGATTCCTCATCCTTTCCCCACTGGCAAAACACTTTTATTTTCCATAAATGCTTTAATCGGTTTGGAGTGTTGGTTTAAACATTTAGAGTGTATTTGAGAGCGTTAAGTATCAAATAGACTTTTAAAGTGGCTTTTCCTGTTAACACAATGTTTCTTGTAACCAGTGAGTTGTGCCAAAACTCACTGTATAGAAGTAATACTGTCAGGTGGGGTTGTATTTTGGCAGTAATGCATCAACCTTTTGGATGTCACTAAATTTTTTCTAAGTGTTCAGTTCACATTTTGTCTTTGTGCACAACTTCCAGAACATCACTTTGCCATCTTGTAAATCGGTTTGCATTATTCGTGATAATGCTTACCCTTTATTATAATTACCACAAGTCATGGGAAGGTTCAACTGTTTCATTAGTTGACTAAGAGCAACAAAGTCTAAAGTTTCATTGAAATCAGATGTAATGCTTGTGTTCCGAGGTCAGCTGGAAACGAATAGGAATAATTTAAGCCACGATATCCCAACTGAGACTGAGCCACGCTAATCATTCTGCAGATCATACTAGAGTGATTCTGAAGGAAAAAATCACATCCCATTTCTTCCTCATTAGGTATACTGAAGACCAACTTTGTAGGAGGAAAGGATTAATCTATAGCAGGGTGGTCACAGTTCATGCCTGGAGAACCACTCACAGGTAACCCTCGGCAGCCAGGAGCCACAACCAAGTGGGTCTTAGGGGACTAAAGAGGTAATTCCCCTTTCTCCTTCCTTTTTTTTTTTTTTTTTTTCCTTTTAGTTGTCTCTTCCCTCTCCCATAACCTAGGAAGTGTGAAACCAGGGGATTCTGAGAATGTCTAGAGTCCCTTGGAAAATTCTCTCATCCACCACCTTCCAAAGCTGTAAATGTCAGGAAGCTTTGAGAAAGAGGAAGTAAAGTCTTTCAATTCCTGCAAGACAGTCAACTGAAAAGCTCCCTGTGATACCCAGTGGCCTTTTGTCTAAAAAATTCTAGCCCTTTACCTGTAGTCATTATTTTTATTTGATAAAGTCATAAGGGACTTGCCTGCTTCACCACGAGTGAAGGAGCCTGTCTCAGTCTGCTTTGTGCAGCTGTAACAGAATGCAACAAACTAGGAAATTTATTAAAAACAGAAATTTATTTCTTACAATTCTGGAGGCTGGGAAGTCCAAGATCAAGGGGTTAGGGCTCTGGTGAGAGTCTTCCTGTAGGATCATAACATGGCAAAGGGCATCCTATGGGTGAGAGATAAAAGGGGGCTGAACTTCTCTTTTTGTAACAAATCCATTCTCGAGATAACAAACTCACTCCTGCAATTATAGCATTAATCCATTCATAAGGATAGGGTCCTCATGACTTAAACACCTCTCGGAAGTCCCACCTCCCAGTACTGCTGCATTGGGGATCGAGTTTCCAACACATGAAGTTTGGGAGATGTATTCAAACCACAGCAGAGCCTCTTCTCTCTTCAAGGTTTTGTCAGATACTTCCCAGGGGTGCCTTTTTTCTTCTGTAAATAAAATCAAGCTGGAAAGACTGCTTCTATGAACTGCAAACTTAAAGAAGAAAAAGAAAGTATGTCTAAGCAAAATACATGTAGAATACATATAGTCATCATCTGCCTAATCGTGGCATTTTTCTTTTTTTTTTTTTTTTGAGACGGAGTCTCGCTCTGTCGCCCAGGCTGGAGTGCAGTGGCCGGATCTCAGCTCACTGCAAGCTCCGCCTCCCGGGTTCACGCCATTCTCCTGCCTCAGCCTCCCGAGTAGCTGGGACTACAGGCGCCTGCCACCTCGCCCAGCTAGGTTTTTTTTGTATTTTTTAGTAGAGACGGGGTTTCACCGTGTTAGCCAGGATGGTCTCGATCTTCTGACCTCGTGATCCACCCGTCTCGGCCTCCCAAAGTGCTGGGATTACAGGCTTGAGCCACCGCGCCCGGCAATCGTGGCATTTTAAACAAAGATGGAAGAGAAAATAATTTTATAGGCTATTGGAAATCCTGAATCTGTTAGTCCACAAAGTGAACACAAGCTTATAAAACTGGAAATTCCCGGGAGACCATGTTACTGCCCCCACCATACGAACTCCATTTTCTCCATTTGCTTTGAAGGAAGGAGGGTGGGAGTGGGGGAAACAAGAATTCCAGTAATATATTTTTCTGCTTTTGGAATACATAAAGGTTCTACACAGACCTCTAAGTAACAACAGTTTTCGGGAATGTTGAAGAGGGGACATAATTGTTGACACAGAGGATGCCAGACCAGGGATCAAAGAGTTGCCTCCGGCTATAGGAAACTTAGAAGCTGCTGGGCTGCGCTTCCTTAACCTCCACACTGCTATTCACACCAAACTGGGGCACTTACCAGAATCTCTCCTCTCTCCGTCCCTTTTCTTTGCTTTCTAATTCCCTTTGAATCTTAATCCCTATAATTATTTACGCTTTGCAAAATGCATTCGCAAATTATGATGAAAATGAAATTTCATCTGAAATTGCTGAAAGTAGTCTGTTTTGCCCTACAAATGGGTATTTAGTACAATTTAATATACTGCCTCATTTTATCACCTTGATACCCTTTTTGCAGACAGAGCCTGTTAACTGTGATGAGACTCAGCCCCAGTGTTCACATAACAAAAGAAGTGGCTGACTTAGAACTTGAACCTGGTTGTCTGACTATAAATCCAGTATCTTTTCTCCCTGCACTGCTGCTTCCTGCTCCTTGGGCTGACCCTGCAAGAGAAGAAGAAGAAGAAAGGAAGATGTGTCTAGGTTCTGGGTTCTTCACTGCGGATTTGAACCATCTTTGCAGGTCCTAGGCAATCTTCTCCAGGCAATCTCTCCTCCAGTGCTCAAGAGATCAAATATATAAAAATGCACCCACATTTCATATTACCTATAATTTTTATAAATTTTAAAAATTGATGCTTATAATTCTGTATTTAAAACTATTTGGCTATGAATAACACCTAACTTATAACTGACTGATTTCTTGATTACTTACAAAATAATGAAATCTAGCCTACAAATTGCTTTCAAATATATTGAAAATTTCATGAATTCTAAATTTAACACTCAATGAATTTGGCATGGGATTACATTTTGGAGATATTTAATTAAACATTTATTAATTTTAGTTTTGCCGTTTTTGCATTTAGAATAAATGCTTTTTTTTGGTAATTTCAGCTTTTAAACTGTTTTTTAGGTCCTCAGAAATCTCATAGGCCACAGATGTTATGCATTTTATGCCCAATGTGTAAAACAGCCTGACAAAGTCCACTGGCTCCGGCGAGCATGGCCATTCATTCATTGCCCATTTTATGTGCACTATATATGGAGGAAGACATGGTCCTTCCCATCAGACCTAAGGCAAAGGCTTTGAAAAGTTATTGTCACTAAGAAGCATCCCTGACACTACTAATAAATGTACTATTAGAGCGTCTGCTGATCCTGCACCAATTTAAGCCAGCAAAACCTTGAGAAATTAGAATTTTTGGGTCTTCTATAAAGGAATTTGGGGTGTCTCATAGTTAACCAGAAAGCATGTTTCCTTTAGTCCTTCTTGTTTTAGCTTACTCTCTAGCCCTAGTGAATAGCATATGTGGAACAAAATGAGAGCTTTCATGATGACGATTATCACGAATGGGCTCTGAAGGTGCATTCATTTGGAATGACCCAGAAATAGTTTCTGGACATTGATTTTCTTCTTTAAAACAAAATTTCTGCTTAAGACTATTTTTATGGCCTTGAATTTTTTGTGGCAAAAGTGGAGTGCAGCAAAAATTCCCAGTTACCTTTGCTAGTCAGTGTTTTTGCGATGTGACAATACAAAAAGTCAAATGAAGCATTTAATCAATGTAATAGATTATTAGCTGTCTGCTCTGAAACATTATCTTACTCAAAAAATTTGAGAAAAAAATCCTTTAACTTCATGGGTAGCATTTTATTCTGCACCTAATATTGTAGGCTCTTATCATTCCCTATATCACTACTTCTAACATCTTCAATAAGAGAGATATTTTTCTTTTATATTAGGGAAAAAGACGTTTCCTCAAACATTTATCATGATGCTGATAGACTTAGCAACTACTCTAAGCTCCACACTTCATTAAGAAAAGAAGTCTCAGTATTTCTGGTCTATAAAGAAGAATGATGATGACACTCTCCTTGCTTTGATTCACTCGTTGACTCATTCTGTACACATATTTATTCATTTAGCAAATGTTTATTGAACATCTACTCTGTTAGGTATTAGCAAGGCACAGTATTAAAAACTGAAAATGTCCTCACTTAGAATTTAGCATTTTATCATTAATATCTCAAAACACACACACACCAACAATATCCAACGGGATGGTGTAAAAGTCCCAGTACCACTATTTTTTGTTTCTGGGAGTTTAGTTCAATAAATGCTATTTATGTGCAAGGCCCTACATTGGGTGCTATATATGAACATTTCTTGATTCATTTCTTCAACAATAATTCACAGAATGTCAACAATTTGCCAACACTTTGCTAGTTGCTGGAGCTACAGAGGTTAACAAGGAGTCCCTCCTCTCAAAGTGTCTCCCCTTTCTTATAGGGTCAGCAGACATACACAGGAACATATACAAACCATATAATAGATGTTACAATGGAACCCGCATTCCAAACAGAGTGGGAACACAGCCAGGGAAGGCTTCTCAGATGAGCTTTGTAAGACATTTTGTTATCCAGACCCACCAAGGATGCATGTGCAGCATCCCTAAGGGGAATTGTTTATATCGTAGACATCATTAATCAGTATATTTTAAACAAGAGTTTTTAAAGTTAACAAAATTAGTATAGTTCAACATTTCCCCAACAGAGGAAAATGAAGTGTCTTGAGTAAGGAGTGCCTTTTTCTAGTGTGCATGGAGGTGCCACATAAACTAGAAAGCTGCGGAAGAAGGGCATTCCAGTTATGGAAAATGTGCACAGCATAGATCAGCATGGTGCATTGGAGGAATTTTAACTATTATATAGTTTTATATGACTGAATTATAGGGTGCCAAGCTCAGGTGTAGTGAGAGAGGCTGAAGACGTAAGCACAGGCTGGATCACATTTTTTTTCCTTCTTTCCTTCCTTCCTACCTTCCTTCCTTCCTTCCTTCCTTCCTTCTTTCCTTCCTTCTTTCCTTCCTTCTTTCCTTCCTTCCTTCTTTCCTGCCTTCCTGCCTTCCTCCCTCCCTTACTCTTTTCCTCCTACTTCTCTCCTTCCTTCCTTTCATCTTTCTTTCTTTTTCTTTCTTCCTTTCTTTTTCTTTCTTTCCTTCCTTCCTTCCTTCTTTCTTTAATTTCTTTCTTTCTTTCTTTCTTTCTTTCTTTCTTTCTTTCTTTCTTTCTTTCTTTCTTTCTTTCTTTCTCTCTCTCTCTCTCTCTCTCTCTCTCTCTCTTTCTTTCTTTCTTTCTTTCTTTCTTTCTTTCTTTCTTTCTTTCTCTCTTCTTTCTTCCCTCCCTCCCTCCCTCATTCCCTTCCTCCCTCCCTCCCTTCCTCCTTCCTTCCTTCCTTCCTTCCTTCCTTCCTTCCTTCCTTCCTTCCTTCCTTCCTTCCTTCCTTCTTCACAGAGTCTTGCTCTATTGCCCAGGCTGGAGTACAGTGGTGTGATCTCGGCTCACTGCAACCTCTGCTGCCTCCTGGGTTCAAACGATTCTCCTGCCTCGGCCTCCTAAGTAGCTAGGACTACAGGTGCATGCCACCACGCCTGGATAATTTTTGGATTTTTAGTAGAGAGGAGATTTCACAATGTTGGCCAGGCTGGTCTTGAACTCTTGGCTTCAACACCTTGGCCTCCCCAAGTGCTGGGATTACAGGCATGGGCCACCACACTGGGCCTCGATCATTCTTTTAATACCTACACGTCTACCTAGGCCTGTTGTTAGCCTTCAGCATCATAACTTAATGTGATATAGTTTCCCTTCTTCTACAGTAAACCAGATGTTGATCCTTCACGGGATCCCGTTACTTAAGTGGGGATGTTGTGACTTCATTCTAATTTCCTGGGACATGTATAAAAGTCAATGAGGGATTTATCAATACTATTTAACTCCATAGAGGAAACCTTCCTCCAATCCTGTATTCTTAATGCTTTTTTTTCATCATAGGACAATCTTTCTCAAGTCATGGATCTTGTGTCTTTTGGCATTATAAAAGAATCTCTAGGAGTCTATAGATCTGAGAACTATTTTTAATGCAAAACTCCTCATTATGCAGCTTTTCCACTCATGTTATTCAATATTATTTCCTTTATCTTACTAGTCCTTTTACCCTAACTTGGTTGGATAGAAATCTCTTTCATTGTCTTTCATTAACATCATCATTTTTTATTTGTAGCATATGGTTATAGGTACAGCTTAATGTAGGTGAAAATATCATTATTCCTAAAACGAGCAGAACAGTGGGATCTAACATCTTCAGTAAAAGCTCATTGTTTGCAAATAGCCCACTGGCAAGCACCCTGGCCAGCATCCATTCTTCTGGGAGAGCGGCATGTTCCAACTGGTGGCTGCCTTCTCCCACAGGTGAGCCAACTGGTAAAGATTTTGATTGACACCTCTGATTGTAAACAATAGTGAAGAACTTTGGCTAGGTTAAGAAAAGAGAAACTAATGGGAGAGATTTGGAAGAGATAAAGAAACAAAAGTTAAGACCAAATAATCATACTGGGAAAAGTTCAGGACTCAGGGCAGTCGGACTCTGGGTAGTAGGAACTAATAGTATTGGCAAGTCACTGCCTCTAGACAGAGTAAGCACCCACTTGTCCTTGCTATACCATGCTCAAGACTCAGTCTCAGGAATGCAGTCTGTCTGATCTACCTTGGCTCAGGCACTCATTCACTGGCTGGGGGACAGGGACATCTTCATTGGCAGATCTCTCAAGATTGTTCTTAAAGGAGTCAGGTGATTTTCTAAAAAGGAAACTGAGTCCTGTTACCAAAGAAGTAAATAAATAAATGTGTGTGTGTGTGTGTGTACTCATGGTAAAAAAAATTCACAGTTTGGCTGGGTGCAGTGGCTCATGCCTGTAATCCCAGCATTTTGGGAGGCCAAGTGGGAAGATTGTTTGAGGCCAGACTGGGCAACATTGAGAGACCTGTCTCTATAAAAGTTAAAATATTAGTCAAGTGTGGTGGCATGCACCTGTGGTCCCAGTTACTCAGGAGGTTGAGGTGGGAGGATTGCCTAGGCTCAAGAAGTCAAGGCTGCGATGAGTTATAATCTGGCTATTGCACTCTAGCCTGGTTGACAGAGTGAGACCTTGTCTCAAAAAAATAAACAAAACAAAAACCCAAACCCACAATTGTCCATTATGGTGTAGTATAGTATACTATACAGTATTTTTTCTGTTTTCCAAACTATGAAAATCTTATCTTCCTTTTTTCAGGGAGGGGAGATGTTGGTAGAGGAATTTTAAGAGCCTCCTGGGTTTTAGGAGTTAGGAAATGGTGAGAAACACACACAGACAAGACTCAGGAGTTTATTCACCATTTCGGATTTCCTCAGTCAGATTTTTTTGTTCCATTTTATAATTATCAATCATATGAACTTGAAAATGTGAAAATAGAAGAAAGAAAATCATTGGGGAGAGGAGGATTTTTTAAAGGAAATATTTTTTTTTTGAAACTTGACTTAGAATAATGGGATTTCTTCAATTTGCTGTATGCAAAGTAACAGAGAGCTTAGTGTATCCCAGAGATGGATTAGACAGATGTAGCACTTAACTATTAACATTTGTGAGGTTCATTCCCACCAGTGAGATTTGTGAGCAACTTCCATGAGATGCTATGCAAAATCAGTTTAGTACTTTCCTCATTTGTCACTGTGCTGTGAAACTGGTAAAATATAGAGGAAACAGAAAATTGGGCACATCTGTGAATTTGGTTGTGCCCTGATTAGAGCAATGCAATTCCACAGATGTGCATGTTTTCACAGGAGAACAGGTTTCTATTTGACTCCAAGCTCCATCAATGCTCAGCTGATGTTTTATAGCCCACTGTGGGTTTAGCATGCCCTCCCTTTATAGAGCCCAAACAGTAGCTTAGCTATAAGATTCGCTGGCACCACTGTGGTACCTATTTTCTTAAATTATGGCAAATGGGGATTTGTGGCATACCTATGTCAACTCCACCTACATATTTTCCCGTGATAGTGCTTGGCACATTCATGCTGCCTCTCAGCAGAGAGCCCCAAACATTTAGTAAACATTTATTCTTTCTTATATCAAAAAGAGTTTGGTAACTTTCATAACTCCCATTTTATAGAAGCATAAAACTGAAAGGCCCTTAGCTCATTAAGGAAGGAATACATAATTATAAGTATTAATCATCTGTTTCCTTCTCAAAACAAAGTGAGAAGTGCTTGAAATTGAAATAACATCAGAGATGATGTTGATATATTAAAGTGTATTCTGTGTCAGAGGTTCTCACAGTTGGATGTGCATGAGGATCATCTAGAAATCTGGTTAGGACAGAGACTGCCCATGGCCATCCCCAGAGATTCTGATCCTGGAAGTCTGGGGTGGGGTTCTGGTATCTGCATTTGTAACAAACACGTTTCCTCTAAGTGATTCAGAAAACCACACATTGAGAAACAAATTTTAAGACCATAAATAGAGAAACAAAAGCATAACTCTCAAGAGACTACAAATTCTCTCCTTCTCCAGCCATGTCCTGTCTCTCAAAATTATTCCATTTTTGAAAAACATTTCTTGAAAGCAGCTGTCATTGTCACCATAGTTGAGGAGTCCTCAGAAGGACAACTAATCGTAAAAGAAAGAGTAATAAAGTAAAAATTATAGCTTGAGTCTAGTTTTGGATTCATTTATGTAGCTAATCAAGGGAACATGGCCATCTATGGCTAAGGATCTCAATTTGTCCCACCAGGACTTGTAGTCTAGAACCACATGGGTTATTCAGAAGAAGCAGAAGCTGTTTCCAGGGACAACTCACATCTCTAGCAATTTTTTTAACATCCATCAAATGGCTTATCTTGTGGCAAGTGAGCCTCCTAAAACACATTTGGCCTGTCACCATGATTCCACTAAAGACCTTTATGACTGTAGTAATAATTACAACTAACATTTATTATTTACTATGTGCCAATCAACTGGTATTCAGTTTTGCATTTGATCCTCCTGACAATCTTATGAGGAAGATAATGTGTATTACAATTTTACAGATGAGGAAACTGAGATATATTAAATACCTAGCCACACAGACTAGTAAGGGTGTGAAGTGAGTAAGCCTTGATTTGAAACATATTTTGTATATCATTGAGCCCCTGCACATAAACACTAACATCACATTGTCTCTCTTGGTAGAAAGACAGTGAGTTGGCCGAGTGCGGTGGCTCATGCCTGTAATCCCAGCACTTTGGGAGGCTGGGATGGGCAGATTATGAGGTCAAGAGTTTGAGACCAGCCTGGCCAATATGGCGAAACCCCAACTCTACTAAAAATACACAAAATTAGCCGGGTGTGGTGGCGCTCACCTGTGGTCCCAGCTACTCAGGAGGCTGAGGCAGGAGAATCACTTGAACCTGGGAGACGGAGGTTGCAGTGAGCCGAGATCACACCACTGCACTCCAGCCTGGGTGACAGAGTGAGACTCCGTCTCAAAATAAAATAAAATAAAATAAAATAAAATAAAATAAAATAAAAATAAGGATGGTGAGTTACAAGGGCAAAGTTGTTCAAATGTCTTTGGGATAGGAAAGGAGGATATGGTAGAATTAAGCCCACTGCTTATAGGCAGAGGAAAGTAGGATTCTCATTTCTCAGAAATCAGACTACAGAAGAGGATTGCACTAACTTACATACCATGTATTATTCTCCATGTAATTATACTGAGTAAAATACCTTTAGAGTAATTGTATACATAATCAAATATTGCACAAATCTAAAAGCCTGAAAGCGCCTGCCAGCCTCCTCCCACCCTGGATCAAATGAAATCCTATGTACTAAACCATAGTTATAATTTTCCCCCTGGTTTCACTTGGATTTCCTTTAATAATGTTTGATTGTAATTAAAAATCAGTGTATATGTGGAATAGAGAAGGAAACCAAAATTACTCTCTTTTGTCTTTTAGAAAAGTGACAGTTATAAAAATGCTCAATATAATCAATTCACTCCCTGCCCCCACTATTGAACTAGCGTTTTATCAACCACAAATATGCTTCTCCACATAAGACAGTAACTACAGTTCTGTGGTAAATGCAACAGAACTGAAGTCATTGCCAAAGAAGCATCAAAGCTTTCAGAGTGCTATTGATGTGCTCAGTTCATAACTCAAAGAAAGAGCAAAGAGAAGAAAGCCAATGGCAGGAATGGCTCCAGGCTATGCTTTCAAAATAGGTTTAATATAAAGGCTAAAATGGCAGTAAGATACTCATATATAAAACAGATACCTGCTGCTTAGCAAGCTGAATGGAATGAGGTTCCAGAAACTCTCAATGTTCAGGCACCACTGATCACAGCAACAAAAGGCTTGAAAAAGATAGGAGACTATTAGGTCTAATAGTTTATTCTAACCTAATGGTGTCTGTGTGGGAAATCTAGAGATCTTAGTGATGAGGCATTAGGATTCATTCACTACCTTTGTCAGTCCTGTTGTTATTAGGATCAGGAGCCAGAATATTCAGAGGTTCTGGGATCTAATTCTACTGTTCAGGGTGAAGTGACTGACCACCATCCGAAGGCACATCTTGGACATCCAGGAGAATCCTAGTCTGTTCATGAGTAAACCCACTTATTGGGTTAAAAATCAGTCATAGACCTAGCTGTTGGAGGCACTGGCAGCAGCAATATCATTTGAGAAATTCTACTCTCTGCACAGCTACTCAGAGTTATCTGACTTGACTGGTTTATAACACTGTCTTCTCCCTTTCTACCTAGCTTGATGTTGCCACTGTTAGAGTTCTGCAGGGACTGAGGCTGAAATCAACACTTGCCACCTAGTCACAGATTTTCATGACAGCCATGTCTTTAATGGAGAAGAATCCCCTTTTCATTTCAGGAGACAACATGTTATAGTGGGACGAGGGCAGTGCTGGAGGACATACAGAATCTCATCTAATCTGAGAGTTGCCATTTATCAGCTTTGACGCATTAAGCAAGTTACTTAATCTTTCTGAGCCCCGGTTTTCATCAGAAAGTTGTGCTAAAACACAACTTATAGGGTCATCCTCAGGAATAGAGATATTAGAGAGAGCTAAATAAAAGGTGACTTAGTGTGGTTGTAGAGGTGATGAAAACAAAGTAGAACAGTTAGTGATAAAAAGTCTAGCTCTCATTTTTTTTTAAGGATAGGGTTCATTTTGGCGATTTTCGAAAGAGGGATGGAAGAAGGGAAACAAGGCCACTTATTTTTCATGGTTGAGGGAAGATACCTGGTGGTAAGCAACTAACAATTTTCTCTAAAGAGAATGAGGTGGTACTAAGTAGGGGCAGACATTGGTGGAGTGAGATGGGGTTGTAGTCCCATTGGGAGATGAATTCACCAAAGAGGAATTCACCAAAGATTACCTCAACTCCTTCACAGCTCTTAAAGTCCTTCTTGACTCTACTTGAAAGTGGATGCTGAGTATAGCACTGGGCAGTTAGCTGTAAATGAGAATTGTGGCATCTGAAGGTGAGATGACTGGGAAGTCAGTGGCAGTCTTTATGCAAAGATCTCTGAGACCCAAAATTCCTCTTGCTAGAAATAGATAGGTACTCTCCAGGAGTGTCTGTGGCTTGTCATTAGAATACCCTTTTCCTGGCCAGGCACAGTGGCTCATGCCTGTAATCCCAGCACTTTGGGAGGCCAAAGTGGGTGGATCACCTGAGGTCAAGAGTTCAAGACCAGCCTGGCCAAACATGGGGAAACACCATCTTTACTAAAAATACAAAAAATTAGCTGGGCATAGTGGTGTGAGCCTGTAATCCCAACTACTCCAGAGGGTGAGGCAGGAGAATCCGTTGAACCTGGGAGGCAGAGGTTTCAGTGAGCTAAGGTGGTGCCGTTGGACTCCAGCCTGGGCAACAAGAACAAAATTCTGTCTCAGAAAAAAAAGAAAGAAAGAAAGAAAGAAAGAAAGAAAAAGAATACCCTTTTCCCTGAGGTCTTAGGCACCAAGGTTAGAAGCCAACATAAACTTAAAAGGAGAGGCCCTATGTCCATAGGCCATCCACAATGCATCAGAGAAGATTCCTCATCCTTTCCAGTCTCACAGCTCTCTTCTCTTGTCACATGAGATTCCTGTGGCAGATATATCTCTTCTGAAACAGCCCTTGTAATCTACAGAATGGTATAGGCAGGCATATTGCTGTATTTTCTCAAACTTCTCCAGCAGTTAGTGTTTCAAGAACACAAGATTAATTAGAATTAATTATACATTTGAAAAACAAATCTGGTTGTTTGGCAGAAAACAAGAAGTAATAATTTTGTAGATCACATATTTTTACATTTCTCCATTTAAAAATACGAATTCTGTTTCATTTTTTATGGAACATGTACTTTTGAGTCCAAATGACATAACTAAAAGAACTACTGATGATAAGTGAAACTCACATACCTATTTCCTCACAACCTTAAAACCTTTTTCTTAATTGGCAAGAGCATTTTTTTTTTTGAGATAGAGTCTCGCTCTGTCACCCATGTTGGGGTGCAGTGGCATGATCTTGGCTCACTGCAACCTCTGCCTCCCAGGTTTAAGCAATTATCCTGCTTCAGTCTCCTGAGTAGCTGGGATGACAGGTGCCTACCACCATGCCCAGCTAATTTTTTGTATTTTAGTAGAGATGGGGTTTCACCATGTTGCCCAGTCTGGTCTGAACTCCTGAGCTCAGGCAATCCACCCACCTCAGCCTCCCAAAGTGTTGGGATTACAGGCACAAGCCACCATGCCCCGCCGCATTTCTATTAAATGCATAAAAATTACAACTTTCTAAAAGAGGCTCAACTGTATATAGAAAATAATAATCTATAAGGAGATGATTTTTCTGACATCATGGCCTGTTGCTATGGAAACTATGATGAAGCAGATCGAACAATATTATGCCAATAGAAAAGGTAGGTGTAACAAGGGTGAGAGTTGAGAAAGATTGAAGTCCTATATTACTGAACAAATACCTTACATAATTAGAAAACATAGCAGAAAAAATGTATAATATGGAAGTAAAAGGTAAATAGATTTCTGTTTGATTGTCTTGAAAATTATCCTCATCACTAAAAAAAGCATCTTCAAACTTGAAATATAAAGATGATTACTTTTTACTTTAGTGTACATTTTTATACAACACACAGTCACTTTGAACTCCTTAGTCTTCACCATCTGTATAACTCAATTTCCGTTTTATAAAAAAAATTGCTGACATCTGTTTAAACCCTAATATCTCCACAACCATGCAGAATGTTAACTCAAGCTTGATGTCGTGTTAAATCACTTGAGCCTTAAAATAATATTAAACTTATGGTTCTGTTTCAACTTTGTAATGATACTGCATTTAACCCTTCAGATGTTCCAAACTGTTCACCAAGGAAAATCTTGGACAAAAAAATAAAATCAATTGTGGACCCTTCATTTTCACATGATGCCCCATTAGGGATTTTCTAAAAACAACCCAGAATCTGGAGTCTTAGAATATAATGGACAGTTAAAAAGTCAGTAACTTAGTTAACACATGGGACAGTCTGACCTCACTAAGACATCTTCTCTTCCTGACTATGGCAGCTGATTCTGTGCCTTGGTCAACCCAAGTCAAAATTGTGAGGTAATGAGAATATCTTGCAAAAAAATTCAAAAATTAGCCAGGCATGGTAGTACACAGCTGTAGACCCAGCTTCTCAGGAGGCTGAGGTGGGAGGATCACTTAAGCCCAGGCAGTTGAGTCTTCAGTGAGTGGTAAGCATGCCACTGCATTCCAGCCTGGGTAACAGAGTGAGACTCTGTCTCAAAAAAACAAAACAAAAAAACCCTTGGATTTATAAAGTGTTGAAAAAAACTAAAGTCCTTCCATATTCATATTCTGATTAAATGTTTAGAAAAGCATTGGTTAATGCAGTGGTGAGGTACACCTCAGATTTCTCTCTCCATCTTCACCTTCAGGACTGAGGTTCCTATTCTCCCAGCTGCCACGATTCTTGCCTGCTGGTGGCTGACAGTGAATTCTTCTCCAGGAATTGCCCTAAGCCTGAAAGGTGCTGTCTCACACTAGTGTATGTCCCTGCCCCAAGGGCAGCCCATATCCAATGAGGTCTTGGTCAAGAAGGAGGTGACAAAGATGAGGCCCCCTCATCTCAATTCAAAACACCTATGAAAGGCTGTCCCAGCTCCAGAGGTCCCCTAGAGGATGAACTGAAGACTCTGTTGCAGTTCAACTCTTCTCTCTGCTTTATCTTGTTCCTTATCCACCCTCCCCCATACGTATTGTTCCTGCAAGTATCCTTTGTGAAGTCTCTAATTTTTGGAAGTAGGTCATCTGCTGGCTGGCAATGAGGTTCTCATCCTTGGTACATAGACAGAATGTGGACAGTCTCTAGCATTTTGTAGCAGGGCAATTGTTAAAACTTTATCTGACAGAGAACTGGGATGAAGTACAAGGGAAAGGAAGCACTGGTAGGTACAACATCTCAGATATTTGAGAAATTCAGAAAGGTGTAATTATAAAGACAAGGGAATTAGGTTGCTTTTGTTGAGTGTGATCAATGCATTGGAAACAGACAATGAAAAGGTGAGGGTAATTCATCACCAACGTAAGGCAGAGTGTGAAATTCAGAAACCTCCTCAGAAGCACATGAAAGGACAATCATCTCCTGCAGTCACAGAGCAGAAATAGTTGAGGATCAGGCCCAGTACTTAACTACAAGAGTAGCTGAGCACCAGAGAGAAATTTAAATTGTCAAACCCCCCAGCAGAGTCTTAGTTAGGAAGAAGTGGGACTCTATGACCTGGATGGGGATAGCTGGGTCAGTGCACTAAAGAACCTTGAATTCCCAGGTCCTCCTAAACCCTTGGCATATGCGAAAGCAATCCACTCTTCCCTATTAAAGGCTAGCACTCCCCCTTGTTTGAAGACAACACAAAGTCCCCTGCTTTGCAGGACAACACATCCCTTCCCCTTTGCCCCTCCTTTAGAATTTACTCCCAATTCCCCTCTTGGCTGCTGACCAATTATTAGGGACACACCATAACATAACCTGATGGAGGATATGCTGCGCCTGTGAAGAGTGGAAAGGGACTGAAAGGTACTGAAAGAGCTGTATGACCTAGGAAACCAGGAACCAACAGAAGGCAGGATAATACATATTGGACTTTTTGCTGGTTCTGGATCAAGGTTCATGGAGTATAGAACTGGCTAAAGGATAATTTATCAATATATGAGCATCTTCTCACCATATGGGTGATCTTGGGCAAATACACAGGAGGCAGTGCTAATATATGGTTGGTCCATAGTAAGTGAAAAAGAAAGGGCAGAACTGCCATGCAAATGGTGAAAAATGGAATCAAAGGCTCAAAGAAAAGCTCAAAAAGGACATCCTGGAATAAATATACTTTATAAAGCCAAAAACACACCAGCCAACTGTGTTCCACAAGTTGGACTAAAAAACACTCTGTTTACTAAAGTAACAAGGACTATACTGAAGAAAGTTTCAGCATCCTTAAAGACTCAGTGATAACTTTCCTCTGTAGACCAGGACTAACGTAGGAGATGATAATATAGAACTCAGTCCCCTAGCAGACATGGAGATGATAGGATCTCAAAATAATGAAGGCCAAGTAGTGGTTGATGGGACTGCCATAATGAATACAGGGTCAGAGCCCAGCAAGAGGAATTGTGCCTGACCTGCAGAGAGAGTGATAAAGATGTCTAGAACCATCTCTAGAATAAATTGGACAGTCAACAACAGTATTATTCAATTTATATAGTCAGCAGCAGTTAAAGGTTGATGAGGGCTTAGGGCAGAATAGATGCCCAGTTTCTGAACGTGAGCCAATTTTCAGATCCAGAACTTTTTGAATGAAGGAGAGCCTGGGCCATAAACAGGAAGACTCCAACCAATATCCTGGTGAGATTATTTGGTAATAATTTGCTTGTGCTTTGTCAAAACTATCTATGACCATTTAATCCAGTAACTCATCACAGGAGGACAGTGAATACCTAAGTATTTCAAGGACTATTGGACACAGAATTTGAATTAAAATTATTATTTGTTGATATTTGTCATTGTGACCTCTTAGAATAGGAATGGTGGGAGCTATGTAATAAACGAAGTCCTGGCTCAGGTTTGCCTATGGTGTATTCCCTGAGTCTATGAATGCCCCCAGTGGTCATTTTTCCAGTACTTGAATTTATACTTGGATTGGACATACTTGGGAGTTGGCAAAACTCACCATTGATTCCTTGGCCAATAAGATAGGAGACATCATAATGGATAAGGCAAGTGAAATTCTCTGAAACAGCCCTTAACTGTCCCCACCCTTTCTCATCCAAGATGGTAGACGAAAACCAATAATGTATCAAGGGTCAAAGGTAGAGAATAAATGTTACCCCTACAGTTAAAAGACTCAGAAGAAGTAATGATTAATTCATAATTTATATTTCGTTCACCAACGTGTCTTCTACAAAAAAATAAAGTCAATCCTAAAGAATGATAGTAGACTACACAAACTGAACCACACAGTAACCCTATTTATCACTACCATACTAATTATGGTATGTTTGCTATAGCAGATTAGTATGGTGCATGCTCAAGTACACAGCATCCATTCACTGATCTGGTGAATGTAATCTTTTTTTTTTTTTTTTGAGATGGAGTTTTGCTCTTGTTGCCCAGGCTGGAGTGCAATGCCACAATCTCAGTTCACCGCAACTTCCACCCCCCGGGGTCCAAGCGATTCTCCTGCCTCAGCCTCCTGAGTAAGTGGGATTACAGGCATGCGCCACAATGCCCGGTTAGTTGTGTAGTTTTAGTAGAGGCAGAGGTTTCTCTATGTTGGTCAGAGTCGTCTCGAACTTCTGACCTCAGGTGATCCATCCACTTTGGCCTCCCAAAGTGCTGGGATTATAGGCATGAGCTACTGTACCTGGTCTTGGTGAATGTAATCTTTCCCATTCCTCTCAGAAAGAAAGACCAGAAATAATTTGAGTTCACATGAGAAAGCAACAATATACATTTATGATATTGTGCCAGAGCTATGTTCAATCTCTTAGGCTCCATTATCCTATAGGACTGGAACATCTATACATCCTACAGAACATCACCTTGGTTCACTATTGATGACATCCGATTAGTTGAACCAGATAAGCAAGTACAGACAAGTGTGCTGGAGGCGTTGGTAACATGCACTCCAGAAGGTGGGTGATAAACTCAATGAAGATTTAGGAGCCCATAAAATTTTCAGGGGTCCCATGATCTGGGGTTTTTGACAACATTCCCATTCAAAGCAAAGGACAAATTATTTTGTCTTGTATCTCTGATTATTAAAAAAGGACCGCGATGCCCGGTAGAGTTCTTTGAATTTTGAAGGAAACATGTTTCACATTTGAGAATATTGCTCTAACTCATTTACTGAGTGATAGGGAAGGCTTCTAGCTATGAAAAACAAATGGCTTTGCAGAAGGCTCATATGACAGTACAAGCAGCCCTGCTTCTTGAAACATATGATATACTAGACCACATGGTATTAGAGGTAAGTGTGGTGGGGAAAGATATTGTGTAGAAGTTGTGACAGCCTCCAAAAGGAGAATTGCAACACTAACAGCTGACCAGAGCCACACTGTCTATAGTGGAGAACCATACACTTTTCACAAAACAGCTACCAATGTAATAATTAGGCATAAAAAGTCTGTCCACAGTATAAGTGACCATGCAGCCAGAACCACCTATCAAGGAGTTGGATTCTTTCAGAATCATCAAATCATAATAATTAAGTGAGCTCTGCAGCAATCCATTGTAAAAATGGAAGTGGCACATCTGGGATGGGGCACAAGTAGGTAATATAGATCCCTTTGTCATGCTTCATGTCAAAATGGTGCCTCTCTTGCAGATCATACTTACAGCTGAATCATCTACTTTATGTGGAAAGAGAAGTAGCCTGAAATGAAAACAATATACATATGGATTTATGAGTAGAAGAAAATGGCTAGTTGGTCAGGGTGTTGGAAAGAGAAAGATTGGAAAGTCAGAAACCAGACAGCCTGGGGAAGAAGCATGTGAAGGGGTCTTGGGAGTAATCATGAAGTATGAACATTTTTGTGTAGCATGTTAACATCCACCAGAAAGCACCTACCAGGAACAAGGCCCCTCCTTGCGGAATGAATGATAGATAGAGATGATCTTATTGACAACATAAAGGTTTCTCTACCTTAAAGCAACAATGCTCCTTCCACAAATATTTATCAAGTCACTAGTAGGGATCAGGCACTGTTCTTGTGTTTGGAACAGATATATCAAGGGAAAAAACAGGCAGAAATCCCTGGGCTGGTGGAGTTCTAATTGCTGTACTCCACAGCTTACTTCAATTTGACATTTGTGAACAAAGCAGGTGTTTTCCTTACCTTGATCGCTATCAGCAGTGTTTTACAGGCAGCCAAAGTTTGCTTACCATGAGTGTGAGTCCCTTGTTTTCACTAACTTCTATGGTTTGAACGTGTTCCCCAAAAGTATACATGTTGGAAGCTTAGTCCTCAATGCAGCAGTGTTGAGAGGTAGAACTTTTGGGAGGTGATTGGGTCATGAGAGCTCTGTCCTTAAGAATAGATCAATGGTTTATCATAAGAGAGGGTTAGCGGTCATGACAGTGGATCTGTTATAAAAGCCAGGTTGGCTCTCAGTGTGCTCCCTTGTCTTATGATGCCCCACACTACCACAGCACTCTGCATAGAGTCCTCACCAGCAAGAGGGTCTTCACCAGATGCAGCCCCTCATCTTTGGACTTCCTCGTCTCCAGAACTGTAAAAAATACATTTCTTTTCTTTATAAATTGCCCAGTCTCAGGTATTCAGTTATAGCAAAAGAAAACAGACTAAGGCACTATGCCTCCATGTCAGAGATTGGCAAATTATGGCCACTGAATGTTTTTATAAGAAAAGTTTCATTGGAACACAGTCATAACCATTATGTCTGTAATTGTTTTTATGCTAGTACAGTAGAATTAAGTAGTTGTGACAGAGATTAAATGGCCCACAAAGTGTAAAATATTTACCATCTGAGCCTTTATAGTAAATGTTTGCCAACTCGTTCTGTGCAGGTGCTCTTTTGGGAGGCTTTTAAGTTTGAAGAACTTTGTAGCAGCAGGAACCTCCCAAAGTGAGGAGAAAGCCTAGCCCAGCTCTTTATGAGAACCTGACTGCAGCCTTATCGTAGCTTGTCTTCACTCTGCGATGGATGTTTTATAGATGAAAGCTACTGCTTTGCAACTCAGATTTGTGTCCTAGACATAGGAGGACAAATTTCAAGACAAATTTTAAAATAGAAACATTATTTGGCTGAGCACGGTGGCTCATACAATAATCCTAACACTTTGGGTGGCTGAGTTGGGAGAATCACTTGAGCCCAGGAGTTGAAGACAAGCCTGGCAACATAGTGAGACCCCATCTCCAGAAAAACATTTAAAAATTAGCTGGGCATGGTGGCATGCACCTGTGGTCACAGTTACTGAGAAGGCTGAGGTGGGAGGATCACTTGGCCTAGGAGGTCAAGGTTGCAGTGTGCCGTTAGTGCACCAGTGCATTCCAGCCTGGATGACAGAGCAGGATTCTGTCTCTAAAAAAAAAAAAAAAAGGAAGAAGGAAACTTATAATTCAGCAACTATTATTGGCTATACACCAACAAATGAAATAGATTTATTTCTTTCCCTTATGAATCTTACAGTCTAATGGGGGAGACAGATAACAAGAAATTACAACATAAATAATTATTTAATTACAAACTGTGAAAAATGTTATCTAGGAAAATAGTAGCCTTGTTGTAGCTTCTCTTTCCATTGTACTGGCAAATGATAAGAGAAAATAACAGGATGGGGGTGAGGGCTCTCTCGCTGGTAGGGATTCTCTGCAGAGTCCTGAGGTGGCACAGGGCATCACAACCACCGTTACCTAGGTCAGGGAAAGACCTTGGGATCTGCAGGATCGATAGGAGGTAACCAAGTAGGGTGGAAGGGAGAACATTCCAGACAAAGAAACATCATGGAGGAAGTCACTGAGGTCAGGAAGAGAAACAGAAATATAGGAATATGCAGCAGAAGTGCAGTTAACAAAGGTGAAAGGGGCTCAAGATGAGACCAGAGTTGTAGGCAGCAGCTCTGTAAGCCATGGGAAGGAGTGGAATTTCATTCTAAGAGCCTTGGAATGTTTCAGCATGGATGATATGGTCTGCCTGGTGCTTTGGAAGATTATTCCAGCTACTGTGTAGAAAATGGATTACAGGGTACAAATGTGAATGTCTGGAGAAGAGTTCTGAAGCAAGAGGTGATGATGACTCATGCTAGGCAGTAAAAAATTGAAAAAAGTGCATGGAATTGAGGCATGTTTTGGAGGTCAAAAGGACAGAAATGGGTGACTTTTTAAGTAAATGTGGATGTGTACATGTGGTGGGTGGGTACTGATGGAAAGGAGAGCACTCAAGAATGACTTGGGTGGAGTGGGAGTGAGGGTAAGGCTGAACAGGAGGAGACAATTCAGGAAAAACAGAGTTGCAAAAATGGGATTCTCACAATACAGACACAAATGATCCCGTCATTAAAAAAGAGAGGCATTTTGGAAACCAACCTGATTGCACAAGTAAGTCTTTGATAGGCTCAGATTTAAAATAAAAGTACTTTAAAAAGATAAAAATAGAATATTTGCCATATTTGATATATTGTCATGTATCGACAGTATATGAACACTGTCAGTATTCAACATACTGAAAGAAATCCCCCAGATTCCTTTTTCAGTTTATATATATGCCTTTGCTTCTACCAGCCAGTACCTGCAAAAACCTTCAGAAGACTGCAGTTGGACTACTGCAGCTGCTCACGCACACAGACATACATGCATACACACACACACACACACACACACACACACACACACACCCGAGAGTTAGAGGGACCTGGCAGTTTTAGCTCTCACAGACAGATCTTCCACCCCCTTTCCCTGCCCCAATCCCCCAGCCAATGATCCACTCGTGCAGAGTATGAAAGCCCAGTTTCCTGGCTTCAACTAGGAAAAAACCTGAGGCATAATTTAATTCTAGAGTTTTCCTACAGGGCTGGGCTGAGGTTGACCTTTGCTTGGATCCCATCCTTGCTTTGTTTCTTCTTTTTGCTGTCTTACTTTCTTCATTCCCTTACTGGATTTTCCTGGATTCACTTCCTTAATAAATCTCTTACATACACATCCTTATCTCAGGATTCAATTCTGAGAAACCTGTCCTAAGACACTTCTCAAGGATATATACTATACAATAGCGTGAATTCAAATAATCGATCTAGAAAAAGCTAAAATCCTTAAGGAAGTGAAGCTTGTAAACAAACAAACACTATTCTAGCTATGTTTCCAAAAGGAAAAGAAACAACAAAAAGTTAGGAAATTTTATGGCATATAGGAACCTTAACTTCTCAACTCCTATATTGACTCTATCTAGTCTAGCAAGGAAAATAATCTCTTCCAACAAGAAAGAGTAGAGCAACCTCGGTTAACAAAAGAGAGAGGACAGAGCAGGATGCACTAATTTCAATACACTCACATCTCTGGTCTAAGGCAAGTCATAACCAGAATTTTAAGTAACATTTCATGATGTGATTTCACAAATGCTTGTAGATTTTTGAGAAACTATAAAAAATGGGAAAATTGCTTGGATGATGGAGCTGGAAATATGTTTTCCTGATTTTCGGAAAAGGGAAAAATGTAGAATGATAAATTTGATTGTTAATTGCTTCCTAGTTTCAAGAATGGATAATCAAAGAGAAAAATACTAGAAAAAAAGTGCAATGAGGCCAGGCACAATGGCTCATGCCTGTAATCCCGGCACTCTGAGAGGCCCGAGGCAGGCAGATCACTTGAGGCCAGGAATTTGAGACCAGCACGGCCAACATGGTGAAATCTCTACCAAACAAAAAAATTAGCTGGGCGTGGTGGTGCATCGGTAGTCCCAGCTGCTTGCGAGGCTGAGACGGCAGAATCGCTTGAACCCAAAAGGTGGGGGTAGCAGTGATCCAAAATCACGCCACTGCACTCCAGCAGCCCGGGGAATAGAGTGAGACTCTGGAAAAAAAAAAAAAGGAAAGAAAGAAAGAAAGAAGGAAAGAAAGAGAAAGAAAGGAAGGAAGGAAGGAAGGAAGGAAGGAAGGAAGGAAGGAAGGAAGGAAGGAAGGAAGGAAGGAAGGAAGGAAGGAAAAGCAGTAATTACTAGGTACTAACATAGAATCACAAAGAACCTTTCACTTTTAAATTGGGTTACTGGGGGTGGGGGAGGGGGAGGGAGCGCATCAGGATAACTAGCTAATCCATGTGGGGCTTAATACCTAGGTGATGGGTTGATAGGTGCAGCAAACCACCATGGGACACGTTTACCTATGTAACAAACCTGCACATCCTGCCCATGTACCCTGGAACTTCAAATAAAATAAGATTAAATCAAATTAAAAAGAAAAATAAATCAGGTTATTAAGTAGAATATTCTTGACATAATGAGTAGTTATGAGTAAGGTATTTAATAAAGGCCCACATGATTGGTTATCTTGTGGAAAAGATGATGAAATGTTACCTTGATGATTGTGAAGTATAATCAGAGCTGGTATCAATTAACAAAGTGAGGTTAACCTGGAAAAGATGTTCTTGAGCATGTGCTATCGGGAGCTTCAATTCAACATCTTCTTCATTGATCTAGGTGGCTAGCACAATCTCCTATGCTCTGGCCTTTTCCATTCCTGAATTCCTACTTTCTCATTTCCAATGCTTCAGCCCTTCCTTGCTCCCACAATATACCAGCCTCCTCAGCTGCACCTAGTGACTGGGGTGGCATTCATACACACTCTAGCATATGCCTCAGTTTTTCTGTTGCTCTCAACCTAGAAATATTCCCCCTTTGGAATAATTCAACCTTCCATTTACTTACGGTTCTGTCTACTGAGAAATATTAGAGAAAATTGAAAATTGAAGGCTTTCAATTCTAGATGTCCTAGAGTAATTTCTTTTCTTTCAAGTTTTCTATCCTCTGTGACTAACACCGTTTATTGAAGATGAAATTCCCAGAGTACTTTTGACCCTGTTCTCTTCCTTACTCTTTATATAATTTTTGTTTGTTTTTTTCACTCCTCTCAGCTCATAATTATTTACTCTTTATATTTAATTGGTCATATAGTCTTACTTATTCCACCTCTGAAAAATTCTGAATTCTGTCTCCCCCTCTTCTCTCCTATTGTCCTTGCTGTACTTCAGTCCTTATTAACTCTTACCTGAAATATTGCAGTCGCCTCCTAACTGGCCTCTCTGATTCCGGTGTTCTTCTTTGCCAAGAGAAGATGCTTCATCATCCCAGCTGTGCTGGAGACGTTCTGCTAACACGAACACCTGATCAGGTTATTTCCCTTGCTTGAAAGTCCCCTAGCTTAATCTCCTTAATGGGGTAAGTAACGGCAATCACTAGCTGACCCCATCTACCTCTCCAGTTTCATCTCTTGGGCTCCTTATCTCTGTGTCTCTCTAGATGGAGAATGCTTTGAAGACAAGGATCTTATTCATTTTTGTATTCCTCTTTTCTAGAAAAACACCAGATGCATAGTGGATCTTTTGTAAATTAGTGAACAACTGAAAACATGGAAAAAGGCTTTTCAAATTATTCAGGATTCAAATATGCAGAGGGTATCATGGCAAAATAAAAGTAATACAAAATACAAATTTAGAAAGATTTCAATATGCTAGATCTGAAACCAATGAAACTATTTTAATGGGGACCAATGATTCAAAACTCAACTCTGCAGGAATAAAATGAAGGAGGCCTGCTGTCTTAGTCTGTTTTTTTATTGCTTGTAACAGAATAGCTGAAACTGAGTAATTTATAAGAAACAAAATTTATTTCTTACAATTCTAGAGGCTGGGAAATCCAAGGTTGAGGGGGCCCATCCGGTGAAAACCTTTTGCTAGTGGGGACTCTGTGCAGAGTCCTGAGGTGGCACAGGGTATCACATGACAAGGGGGCTGAGTGTGCTAACATGCTTGCTCAGGTCTCTCTTCCTTTCTTAGAAAGCCAGAGGCCGGGCGCGGTGGCTCAAGCCTGTAATCCCAGCACTTTGGGAGGCCGAGACGGGCGGATCACGAGGTCAGGAGATCGAGACCATCCTGGCTAACACGGTGAAACCCCGTCTCTACTAAAATATACAAAAAAACTAGCTGGGCGAGGTGGCGGGCGCCTGTAGTTCCAGCTACTCGGGAGGCTGAGGCAGGAGAATGGCATAAACCCAGGAGGCGGAGCTTGCAGTGAGCTGAGATGGCGCCACTGCACCCCAGCCTGGGCGATAGAGCTAGACTCCGTCTCAAAAAGAAAAAAAAAAGAAAGCCAGAAACTCTACTTCCATGATAAACCATTAATCCATGAACCCATTAATCCATCAACCCATGAATGGATTAATCCATTCATGAATACAGAGCCCTCACGATCCAGTCACTTAAAGGTTCCACCTCTCAACATTGCCACATGGGGGATTAAGTTTCACCGTGAGTTTTGGTTGGGAATAATCAAACCATAGCACCTACCTTACTCTCAGTTAAGATGAAAAATACCCAGGGGTTTAGTTGTATTACAATTGAATAGTGGCCAGAAGTGTGTTCTGGCTAGCAAAATTTTATGAAACTGTAAGTTGCATTTCTAGACAAAGGATGACATAATGGAGACTATAGTTCCACAATCATCTGTGCTGTTCAGAGCGAAACTAGATTTCAGGGACACTGACAGCTGAAGCTCAATCAGAAAATGGCATGTAGGAGGAGGGAGGTTCTGGAAAATATTCATGTGAAGCACCATTAAAAACTGAGAGTATTTAGCTTAGAGAAGAGAAAACTTGAAGGGAATATTAGTTTCCTCAAATTTTTGCAAAGTGACTGTGTGGATGTGTTTGATATTAGCTGAGTTCTTTCGAGGGCAGAACTAGCATGAATGAAATGGCATTCATTAGAAAGGCAGATGACTTCAGTTTTATATAATGAAGACATTTCTATCAATGAGAGTTATTACAAATACATGGGTTATTGTTTGAATTTCTTGAAGACTGGAAATGTTCGGGCAACAGCTGAATGACGGTATGTCAGCAGTATTGGAGAAGGAATTCTAGAAGGCCTCCAAGATTTTTCTAACACCAAGATTTTACAATCCTATATTTTATTTTTAGTTAAGTTTTAAAGGAGACCACCGAGAAAATCCATTTGGAAACTTTCAATAACAGTGTAAGGTATAAAAATCCCAAGCCACCAACTAAATTTGTCTAAAAGGCAACCCCTAACCTCCTTGGTGAAGGCCTGTCTTTTGTTTCATTGTTCTGGCGCCCTAAGCACCCACAAGGGGGTGCTTGTGGGGAAAGGATCATGGATGTGATTAAAATCCTTATGGCTAAGCTCAGGATTAGAATTAGTAGTTAACTGTGCAAAGATGTTTGCAAATCCTGATGAGGAAGCAAAGGTAGAGAGAAAAATGTCCAAAATGGAACCTTCATCAGACCCAAGAATTCTCCTTTGTTTAAGTCCAGAAGAGGCTAAGTAGAAGCAAACACAGAAGAAGCATTTTGTTGTCAACTCCAAGGCCCTAGAGCTGACCTCCTCACCATGTTCCTCTCTATGTCTTTGGCTGCTTGCTCAGTTGGTTGTTTTCTCCAACTACAAAACATAGAGACTAACAGGCACCACCGATCCCACTCACCAGAAGCCTGGGATTCGTGAGTTAAAGTCTGCAAAGCATTTTGAGCTCGTTGGAAGAAAGGCGCTAGATAAATACAAAGTGTTGTTGTTATTATAGGGAAGAAAAAGCAACTGTTAGCTCAGGGTCTATAATTAGGAAGCAAATATAGTGTCTGGTGGCTTTGATAATAGGATTTCTATGAAGATGTGGCATGCAGTAAGACCGTGGACTGAAATGTTATAAATGACATGATTTTTGCCATCCGAGTCAAAATCCTTAACATTTTAGTTTTCGGTTTTGTCTTCCTGCCCCTCTTCCTGCCCCTCCCCCCACACTCTATTTTTAGGTAAACTCTAAGAAAGCAAGTGTCAAATTAACAGCTCTGAAACTAATAAACTTAGTGTGTTTTTGGAGAAAGTATGGTCCTGAAGGCATCTGAACTTGCTTCTTTCTTGCTGAGGCCAAATCTCAAAGACTAAGTTCAGCGTCAAGATGTTCCACTGAGCGCCTTCAGATCCTGGATTCTTGTGCTCTCTGTTGAGTCTTCAATTTGTAATCCCAGGGCCCTGTTGGAGGCCTAGTCCTACAGACTGGAAAAGAAAGCCCGGGAATTCTTTTAAGGGAAGCACAGATCTGAATGCAGGTCTTGGAAAGTAAGTAAAGAAGGAAATAGTTTTAAAATATTTTAATGTGTTTATCTGCATATTTTCGGTCTACCCATAATGTTCTGAGAATTTAAATGATTTAAGAAAATCACTTCTAAAAATAAGAAATATTGTTTTTTTTGTGGAACAGTTTAGCCCTTCAGACTCCTCTCACTCCTTGTGCTATCAATTTGCTTGGTGATTTTTACCTGTATTTGCCTCGATTTCCATCTCATAAAATTGTCATAAATGATTACCATTCTAATCAATGCTGCTGGAGAAAGGCAGCAAAGGCAGAATTCACAGAGGTACAATTAAATTCTAATCTTTCATCTGCCATTAATTAACCAGCCAGCTATAGGGCTTCCAGCAAGTTGCTGAATTCCCTGTGCCTCAGTTTCCTGTAATGTAGTAAACGAATAAATAATTGAAATGAATTAAAATGAAATTCACTTGGATTTCAATAATGTAAATGAAACATCCATTAAGGACTTTTCTATTTTTAAAATCTCTTATTTGTATGATTACTTCATTGTCCTTCCTAAAGTGAACATTTATGATTATGTCTTTAAGGTTGATTTTCTTGTTCAAGTTTTCTAATTTTACTGTGGGGACTAATTTGTTCCATGGAACTTGGTATCATAAGTCTGATTTGAATCTGTTACATTTTTAGAGCACAGAAGTTTCAAGTGTGTGTGTGTTTGTGTGTGTGTGTGTGTTTCATTGAGTAGCTATAGACTTGTTACTTTTATCCCATGGGTTTGGATTTTTTAAAAATATAAACATTGTTTCTATTATTACTACAAATAAAAATATGTAAAATAGAGATTTATATTTTCACAGTCATCTTGTCAGCTGAGTTTGCAGGAATTTTGGTTCAATGCATATATTTGTCAGTTGCACTGAGGCAGGCAATGCACTTGGTGTCTGGAGGGTGAGGAGGGGTGAGTGGGGATAGGTGAGGGTGAGGAGTTTGTGGGGAATAAGAGGAGGTCTCTAATTACACCAAGTTCTTGACAGGCCAAGGGGAGTGAGTAATGCTTTCAGAGGTGTTACAATTTAGTGTTTATTTGAATGTATTAAAGTTTGCTTTGCTTTAAAATTCATCACATTTACACTTTGAAAATAGGACTACTGAGTTTTTTTTTTTTTTTTTTTTTTTGTAATGTCAAATTCCATTTTGTTTTTCCTCTATTGACCAAATTGAAATGATTGGGACCTATCCCTTGGGCTCGCGTCACTGCAAAGTAGCCTTTGAAGCACACTTAAAAGATTCCCACACCGACTTAGAGCAATCTCTGAGAATAGCTGTGTAGCTCAAAGAACCAGTGAGAGAGGCCTGAGGACTAAGGAGAAAGTGTTTGGAACGTGCTTTCGAGGTTGCCATTGCACAGCGCAGGGCAGGGCGTGCGCAGCGCGGCAAGGAGGACTAAGGTGACCCGCCGCGGCCGCGAACGGGCGGGGTGCGCGCCGGGGGCTCCCGGGAGGCGCGGTGGGAGGCGGCCTTGTCTCCAATTGCAGCCACCAAATTGCTGCTCCCTCCCTCCGCTCCCAGCACTCGGCTGGCCCCACGGAGGAGGCTCATCAGCGGTCCCGGTGGGGTAGGCCCCTCAGGGAGTTCGCTGTGGTCACCTCCCAAGTTCTCCAACTCCCTGACACATCTGCTTTCCCGAGTGACAAATTAAAACGTCTGAAGCGGCCGGAGCCTGCTGCCGCCAGCGCACATGGCCGACATGTGAAGCTGTGGGATTCCCGAGTTTTGACGCATTCCATTCAGGACACAGGGACAGCAGTGTTTAGCAGTTGACACAAGAGGGGTTTCTACTGCCTGCCAGGCAGCTAAAAGGCTGCAAGAAATCTTTTGTGGGTTCCCTGAACGCTTTGAATTCTTCTAGCCGGCCTGACAGCCCTCCACTAGCACTCTGGAAAAGACTGCAGTGTTCTTCTACCACTGGGCGAGCCTTCATTATGAGGGTGAACGGGATCCCAGGAAGACTTGAAGTGGGGGAGACGATGAACAACAAGAAAGCAAATTCTGTCTAATGCCGTGCTGCAAAAAAGCAGCGGAAACACCAGCAGACAGGATCCCACATCCGTCCCTCAAGATTCAAGGGGCGAAGGGAGCCGCAGGATCTCAATGGATCGTAACTCTCTCTGCCCCCCACACCTCACCCACTTCTTCCCTCCCCAGCTCCCTTCTGCCCCTGCAGGGTTTGTGTTCAACATCAAATTAAGTGTTCATGACAGCTAACCACAAGTTATTAAATGTGATTCACTGCCACATTGCTGGGCCTTCACTGGTGGTGCAGAATAACCACTTAGACAAACCATTTGATTCATGGCATTGATACAAAGACTCTTTCAGAAGAGAGAGGCCTTCTCAGGCCTTTAGCTGAAAATTGTTTTATTTCCGTTATTCTCTTAAACAGGTCAGTGAGCTGAATTAAACCCCAAATCCTTTCTAACTGCTTAGCTGTGAAGTCTTTAAGATATTACAGAGCTTGTGAGAAGTGGCTGCAGATTGCCAAGTCAGCGGAAATTTAAGAAATCAGTGTCAAAAACGAACTTGTGTTTGACAAGTAAGACAAACGATCTGCAGCCAGTACGAAGGGTGGCAATCTTCTAGTGTTTAATGCTCTTAATAATTAGGTTTCCTATCATAGAAAGGCATTATTATTTTTGAATAACTCCCTGCTGTGAGAGAGAGAGTTGATGAAATAGTGATTGTTGCTTTTCTTGCGTTTAAATTTCTCCTGGTTCGTGCTTGGAGACAGTGGAGAATGAAAGACAAATGATCTTTCGAGCATCAGACACTCGGTTTCATTGCTTGCGCTCTCTCTCTCTCTCTCTCTCTCTCTCTCTCTCCCTGTTTTGTTTGTTTTTGAGTCATGGTCTTACTCTGTCGCCCAGGCTGGAGTCCAGTGGCAATATCATGGCTCACTGCAGCCTGGACCTCTCCACTGTTTTTCTATTCAATCATTCCAAGCCCTGGTGCAATGCTGGCTTGTTGTAAGTGTCACTGCCCTCTCCTGGGTGGAGTATGACATTTACTGTGGTGTTAGGTTTTGCCTGTGTTAAGCCAATGGGATTTAAGGATTTAGAAGGTCCTAAAACAGGAAGCTGAGTGGTCTTTGTTCAAAATTGGCTGGGCTGCGTGTTCTTCCTGATGATGCCACGGACAATTCCTCGATAAAAGTACAGTGTGGCCTGTGCTGTCTGCAGCACACGGGTGTGGAGGCTTACCATCTGTTTATAAATGGCATCCAGAGGTGATAGATTGTTGAGGTATCCCAAACTTATTGAGTTTAAAGGGGGTACCAAGTTTGTGTGGGATAAATTCAGATCTAAGTTATTATCTTTCTGCCAACAGCATGTAATTCATTTTCTTATTACCAACATAGTCTATTAGAAAATAAGTTAGCTATGTAACAAATTGAAGTCTAAGAAAATATCCATATTAGGAAACCTAGTTCGATGATTAAATTAAGCAAGGATTACTTTGGCGTGAATAATTCCACAATCTGCTTTTCTGTCCTGAAAAATGAGTTTAGCAAGGCATGGCTGTGCTTGTAATATTTAACAGCTTTATTTTCAGGGTTTTGAGTTATATCCTCTCTATCAGTCTTCCAAACATCTTGGTTTAATGTCAGCTAATGTCACCTTCACTATCATTTATGAAATTTACAGAATGGGTTCGAGTCAAACAAATGTCTTACTAAAGGGGGCCAGATCCAGTGTAATACATATGTTTATTTGTGTATTCATTTATTTATTCAGCGTATACTGAGTGCTTCTTCAGTGAAAGGTATCTTAAAGTAAATCAAAAGCATTTGGTCATTAAGATGTCATTTATGGTAACAGAAGAAATATAATAAAAGCCCAATTCACCAAGACACATGAAGTTAAAGTAAAAGCAAGTTTTCTGTTTAACCCATGATCAAGCCAGCAACCCTTTTTGTTTCATTTCTTACTGAAAAATCTAAGTGGATGATTCCCTTCTTCTCCCTTTTGGATAGGACGGAGGGAAAGAATCAAATCTTTGGTGACTCAGTATATTGCTAAATTACCATCCTTTTTTAAAAAGTAATGTTTGTTTTATTACATTTAATATCCATGTGCCCAGTATGTATGCTGAAAATGTTTTGTTGGCTTTGTTGTTGTTCTAGCTAACACTGACCTGTTTCTTTGATTTTGATTCGTTTCATCAAATACAGAACAAGAAGTAAACCCTGGATAATGGAGGATTTGGATTACAATTAATCAGTGTTTTAATATAATTTGATAAAAAATGTCATGTTGCCTGCAAGAGTTAAGGTGGTCTTTACTTAGAAAGCAGTGTTACTCATTAATAAAAGTGACTGAAAAACAAAGGAATAATTGAGATATTTTTCTTTACTTCAAACTATATATTAAAATGGTCACACTGATGGTTTTTTAACTTGTGACTTTTTGCACTCTTACACATATCCGATATAATCTACTAAATTGGCAGGATCAGAGAGAAGGTTTAAAGTTCACCAAGAAACATTTTGCCACATGATATAAAGCAAATAAAGCCTTAGAGTTCAAAATTAGCCAACACATATGATAATTAATGGATGAGTATTGGAGGAGTAAGAAACTTGGAGAGAACACAAAATTAAAAAAAAACCTCTAATGTAAATTGGCAAAATTTGCAGTATTTTATGATTCATGATAGATCCATTTGAGTGTATAAGTAGATTTTGAAAGTCAGTACTTGTCTAGGATGGCAAATGTATTCCTTTCAACACATATTTATTTAATTTAATCCCTACTATGTGTCATTCTCTCTACTGGATGCCAGGATTCAACAGTGAACAAGATAACTTTCATATACACTGCGCCCTACATTGGAGAAACTATTAAATAAACCTCAATTATCATAAAGTATGATAAATGCTGTTCATTCATTCCACTATTAATTATTTAATAAGAGCCTAGTATGAACTAGGAAGGAAAAGGGGAACCATCTACCAGAGCTCTTAGTCTGAGACAGGGTAGGAGCCACACAAGCTCCCAATGAAGAATAAAAGAGTTAGGAAGAACCAAAAGGTATGTATGTAGAAGAAACCGAACGCACAAGGGGCTGATTGAGAAGGCAAAAAGAGTTTGGTAAAAGCTCTTGCAGAAGGAAGGAGGGTGGGGTGAAATAAAGCTGGAGATGCAGTAACAGCCAACTGATTGAGCGTATAAACAGGCCAAGTATCTCACAACAACCCTTTGAGGTATGTGCCATTATTATCCCCATTGTAGAGATGAGGAAATTAAGTCAGCAAGATCACACATCTAGGAAGTGCAGAGCCAAGATTTGAACCCAGTAGTCTGTCAGTATAGGCTCCACTTTCCATTGCTTCATGAGGCTGGAAACACTCAATGTAGTCTTGACAATAAGGAATTTGGTCTTTAGGCTAAGGACAAATGGAAGCCCTTGAAGCATTCCACTAGGGAATGAAATACTCCCATTTGCCTTTTAGATGGATCATTCTGACAGCATGTGGAAAATGAATTGGAAAGCAACTATGTGAAGTCACTGATTAGAGGCTACCACAGTGGCCCAGTGGAGAGATTCTAGAGGCCAGAAGTAGGATGTAAAAGGAGGGATGGGGAGAAGTAAGAGTTTAAAAGATGTTTAGGAGATAGGAATAAGACTTAGTAAGGAACTAGATGTCGGGACAGGGTGGGTGGGGTGTCAAAAAGAGTTTCTGTGTTTCTGGCTGGGACCACTAGATGGAATTTGGTGCTGTTGACTAAGTTGGGAAGACAGAAGGTAGACAAGCTCTGGGAGCATATGAGATGAACTTAGGGTGGGACGTTTTGTGTTTAAGATTCCTTGGAGACCTCTAAGGGGAGATCTTTGAGACCTTTGAGACCTTCAGCTACATACTAGAGCTTTGACAGCTCTAACATCTCAGGAGAGAGGCCTGGGTTGGCTGTGTAATTTAATCAACTTTAGCACATAAAAATAAGGGAAAACATTCACATGCAATGATAGAAGACTATGCCCCTCTTCCTTCTCTCTGCACCCCTTCACAGCAATTCATTGTATTGTATTTGGTGTTGTCTACTTGTTCTTCCTCCATCCTGTCTCTCATTTTCCTCTCTTCCTTTTTTTTTTTTTTTTTTTTTTTTGAGATGGAGTCTCGCTCTATTGCCCAGCTAGAGTGCAGTGGCACTATCTTGGCTCACTGCAACCTCCACCTCCTAGGTTCAAGTGATTCTCGTGCCTCAGCCTCCCAAGTAGCTGGGATTACAGACATGCACCACCACCCTGGCTAATTTTATTTATTTATTTATTTATTGTATTTCTAGTAGAGACAGGGTTTTGCCATGTTGGCCAGGCTGGTCTTGAACTCCTGACCTCAGGTGATCCACCTGCCTCAGCCTCCCAAAGTGCTGGAATTACAGGCATGAAACACCACACCCAGCCTCATTTGCCTCTTCTCACAAAAGAGTTGAAAGTGAGAGAAGGGAAGTGAGCCCTTATTGACTCTTTCAGATCTTTTGCCCCATACTTCCTCCTTTTTTCCTCCTCCTCCTGATTCCATTTTCTACTAACAATGTAGCTGTCTACCATTCTTTTAGGCCACAGAACCAGGAAACATCTCTGAATCCTCTCCACACTATACCAATCGCCTACTGTGTACTAGGAGTCCCCAGGAAGAGTGGCAGATCAGGGCCGCATGGCTAAGTGACTCTCTCTTTTCCCATCTGAAAGACCTTTTTGTTTGCAATCAGATTCATCTTTATAAAGAGCAAAAAAATAAAATCATTCTCTTGCTTGAAGAAACTCAGGAGTTTCCAGTGACATTCAACACGTAGTCCAAAGATCCTTAGGGAAAGAAGGGGAGGGATATAAATGTACTGAGAACTTTTTATGTGGCCAAGTGCTTTATGGACTGATTCAGTCAGTGTCCTAACAGGAAAGAGGTGGCACACTGAAATTAGGATAAATGAAAGATTTTATTTGCAAAGGAGTGATTTCAGAGGTGTGGGTGTAGGAAAGGAAAACCACAAGGGATAGTGCAGTAACTAGGGGAGGGAGTAGTAAGACTAAGGGAATGTTTAAAAAAAAAAAAAAAAAAACCTAGATATTTCCAAATTATTTCCTAGTAAGTTGTATCAATTTACAGTCTCATCAGTAATTTTGAAAAGTGTCCATTTCCTCACATATTTGCCAGCATCAAATGTTTTCAATCATTTTAATTTTTGCCAACTGAATGAGCTGGAAGATTAAGAAATCTCAGTGTTTTCATTGTATTTTCATGACTAGTAGAAAAGAGAAACATCTCTCTGTATATTTATTCACTATTTGTATTTTTATAAATGGAAACTGAAGTTAAATAATTTTTCCAATATCACACCAGTAAAGAGTGGCAAAATCAGACCCAAGAGTCAAACATAAATCCATCTACTCTTCAGCCTCTTCTATTTCCACCACACTATCTCTTTTCTGTGGTATGCCTTGCCATATAAGACCTTTCGTATTCTGACCTTTAACTAACTTTCCATGTTTACCTTCCCTCTTTCCCTAACTCACCTGTAATTCTAACTTGTCCCTGAACATATCATGCCCTTTGAGACATTGGTACTTTGCACGTTTCTCATCAGCATTTTCCACACTTGGTAAGCCTCCATTCAGCTCTCAAACCCTGGAAAAAGCTTCCACTAAGAATTATTTCTTGACTTCTTGAATTAGCCTCCTGAGCACTCCATTTGTTTACATACTGTGGTTCACATCACATCACATTTTATTATGATTTTGATTACCTGTTACTCATCTGCCTCTTTCTCTGGACATAAGCTCTCTCCTCATGTTTTTGCTTTGTTGTACATCTGTCTCTCCTGCACTTTGCTCACTCTGGGGCTGAGAGCATCTTAGCTCAGGCTACTATAACAAAATACCATAGACTTTATGGCTTAAACAACATAAATTTATTTTTCACAGTTCTGGAGGCTGGGAAGTCCAAGATTAAGGTGCCAGAAGATTTAGTTCCTGGTGAGGGCTCCCTTCCTGGCTTGCAGGTGGTCACCTTCTTACTGTATCCTCACCTGGTAGAAAGAGAAAAGGCACTCTTATGTCTCTTCTCATAAGGGCACTAAACCCAGCATGAGGGCTCCATCCTCATAACCTAATCGCCTCCCATAGGCCCCACCTTCAAATACCATTACATTGATGGTTAGGTCTTCAACATATGAATTTTGGGTAATGCAAATCAGTTCATAGCAATAAGTGATTGCTGAATAAATATTGAATTAAAGGTAAGAAGCTTTAAATTCCAAAGCAGAATAAAACAAGGAAAAAATCAAATCTGTGAAAACGTATTAACCTTCTACAAAATATGTAAAATGCTATACCAGCCAGGTTGGGTTAGCAGCTTTCTGATCTTTTCTCCCCCAAGGCAGCCAGTCTTCTGATTCTCAAGGCTCCTTTGCACTTCCACCAAAGGGTGCCCAAGACAAAGTAGAAGACATCTATACTCGAGAGTCATCCACTGAAAAAATAAAGCTGGATTTCACTCCAAATTCTCTCAATGGAGTTTTGTTATCAGAGAATCTTCCAGTTTCTTAAACACTTATGAACAGGGAAATTTCTCGTAACACTAAGTTTTGTACTGGATAAGTTCCTATCTCTGTCATTCTTAATTTGCTCCAAACTTTAGAGGTTTAAAATAAACTGAATTTTTCCTCTTCCCATGCATATTCCTAAGTCCTTCATTCATTTATTTCCAGACCATCCAGGATTATCATCTGTATTTGTTTCCTGTTGCTGTATAACAAACTGCCACACACTGGTGGCTTAAAACAACACACATTTATTCACTTCTAGTTCTGCAGATCAGAAACCTAAAACCAAGATGTCAGCAGAGCACTGTTCCTTCTGGAGACTTCAGAGAGATTTTGTTTCCTTGCATTTTCAGTGTCTAAGATCATCTGCATTCTCAGTTCCTGGCTCCTTCCTTGAAGAACTCCAGTCACTCACTCTGTCATCACGTCTGCTACTACCAACTCTGATCCTCCCATCTTCCTCTTATAAGGACTTGTGTAGTTACATTGCGCCCACCTGAATAATCCAAGATAAACTTCCCACTTCAAGAATTTAAGCACATTGGCAAAATCTCTTTTACTATATAAAATAACCTATTCACAGGCTCTGGGGATTAAGACATGGACATCTGTGGGTGTCATTATGCAGCTTAAAGCTAATCTTAATTGCTGGTATTAATTGAGTCATTGCTAACAATGGGCACTACACGAAGCACTTTATATACTTTCCTTGGTTCACTCCACTTCGCTGCCACTCCTAAAGGTTGTTTTATTATTATCATCCCTGTTTTACAGATGAGGAAACCGAGGCAAAGAATTGTTAAGCACATTCATTCGGTCACATAGGTATATAAAAATCGAGACTGAGGTTCAGGCTGATCTCGATCTTAAAATTATTGTACCATTTGCTCCCCAGACTGGATATTGTCATTGATAATTTGTTTCTTATAATTTATATATTTTTACAAAATGACTTTTACAGAAAGTCACAAGATGGCCAATCTACTCCCTCCTTTCTCTTCCTGGACATCCTGTTCTCTTAAGCTGCCCCAGGCTTTCCAGACCAGAAAAATATTTAACAGATTCATTCACACTAAGGCACTAGAAGTTTAATCTGCCACCGGTCTCAGGAGTTTTTGCATTTTAAAGAAGGCTGGGAAGAAGGAAGGAAGAGAGAAAACTGGAAGGAAGAAACTCAAGTGGGACATGCATTTAAACTTTGCTTTAAATAATAGGTTATAAACCTAGTATAAAAGGGGGCATATGATTTTGACCTAGGGGACTCAGAGCCCCTCAACCTTTGTTGGCTGGGTGTCCCAGCCCTGAGCCTCTTTGCTCTCAAGTCCTTTTCTCACTTCCCCTGCTCCTCCCTGTATTTTACAGAGCCTGTATCATCAGGGTCAGCCAGTGACAGCTAGTGGTGGGAGGTTGAAAGGTAAGAGAAAAGGAGAAGCCAAAAGTATTTCTTCTCTGCCTAGGTCCACCCCTAACACTTACAGAGTCAGAGGTAGAAGGTCAAATGGAGATCCCATATCACATATCCAGATGTTTTCAAGTTCTAAAACAAGCTAACAAATCGTTACATAAAGCACATTCTAGCCTCCTACCTCAGAACTATACTTTCACATCAACTTGAAGGCTAGTTTGAGTTAGAATTCTTAGACTCCAGGAATTTCACACCTGGACATAGTGGTATGGAAAGAGTTAACCCTGGCTCCGGGCTCTGCCTCCCGGTCCGGACCCTGACCCCAGCCCTGGCCTCTGCTTTGACCTGGCCTCTGGCCTGCCACCCACTTGCTTCTTGTGACCTGTCATACACATATATAGATATCCCTGTCACCATGTCCAAGCTTTTTCCCCCTCCCCTCAAACACCTGCTCTGGGGCTCTTGGGCCACCTGAAATGAACACTGGAGGTGTGTCCCACTTGAGAAGAAGGCCAGAGACCTGCACAGTCCCTGGGAGTGAGCTCAGACCATTGGGATAGAGAGTCTCAGTGTGGCCTAGAAGGAGTTACACAGGCCCTGAGGCCATAGGCACCTCCTTGTAGCCCCAAGCATTCCTCAAGGGTGGAGGACCCTAAGCTGGAGCAGGACCACTGCAGGCTCATATCACATGCAGACCCAGGAAGGTGGCCTTGTTAGCCCTGGTCAAGGGGCCATGCTGTCCCCTCTTTTGCTGTCTCAGGTGATATCTCAGCCAACTGTCTCCAGCTAGCTCTAGCTTCACCTTCTCTGTCCCTCCAATCTAGGGGACCCCATGGCTTCCTTCTGTTGTAACCTCTGGGTTTCCTAGGTGTCCCTTGTGGGCTTCTTGTTCTCTTCCAGCATCAGTGTAACCAATTCCCTGTGTTAAACTTACTTTGCTTTAAATGCTCAGAGAAGCTTCTGTTTTCTTGATTGGATACTAACTGTAAGGGCAGCATGTAATGAAGGATTTCACCCAGGGCCATTTGGGAAAGGGGTCAAGTCTTGGTGCACTTCCCTCTTGGCATAAATGAACTTCAGGAGTTCCATGACACTGAGGGAAATCTCTCTATTAAGGGAAGCCCCAATTGTCATCACCAGTGCTAGCTTTCCAAAGACGTTTCTCAAAAAAAGGGAACAAACTTCCCTACTGAAGTAGTCCATCTGAAATCTCAGGGAAAGAACCATCCCATCGCTAACCATTGCATTTCTCCCCTTGACCTTGACAATTATTCACAATAGTTGCTTCTATACGCACGCTGCTCTTTTGCAGAACTTTATGAAAACCAGACTTTGTACAGTGTTCTAAGTTTTGCTGCATCAAAAAGAAGTTTAAATATTTTCATTTAATGTGGAAATATTTTTAGATGAGGAAGATGATTAAGTGTTGAAAATGTTGCGATTTGTTTGGCACAAAGAGAAAAGAAATATGAAGAATTTTTAATAAAAATCTGACCACAATGGTGTTGGAACACAATCTGTCTGAAATACAAGACAGATACTTTATCCCACAAGCTAAGCTGACTTTACTAATAGTTTTGGACAGTTACAGGTGTAATTTTAGCTACCAAAGGGAGCACAAACTGTGTTATAAGAATGCAATAGAAACAATGGGAAATGCAACTAAATTTTTAAAAGAAAAATTGAATATAAAGTTAGCAGAGCTAACACAAAGCATATTTTTGTAGCTTTTCACCAACAATGTATGTGAATTCAAGCTATTATGAAAATCAGATTTACTCTGGAGCTTCATATGTGAAGAGTGTGAAGGTTGTTTTTGCTATGAGTGCTAGTTGCAAACATCACATAAACCTTGCACCTAATAAAATTATTTTAGACATATTTGGTTTACATAATTTAATCCTTAAAGAAATACCAAAAAAAGAAAGAAAAATTGTTGATGGATCTGGAAAGAGGCCTATGCCCAAAACCCTTGCTTCTCTATAGTCAATGAGGATGTTTCTCTCTCCCTTTTTTTTTTTTTTTTTTTTTTTTTTTGCCTACGTGGCTTTAATTTACCATTCTGAGACGCAGTATGTGTGGAGAAAATATGTGGAGAAAAAGCTTTTATGTGTTTTTTCGATTAAAAAAAAAATCGGTGCCACCGGCCCATGAGTGATCCTAAAATAACAAAGCAGTTATGTGTGTGTGTGTGTGTGTATGCTGAAAGGAAAACTTTGGGTAAGGAAATAGATTTAAGTTTCAAGTTTCCAAGGATCTATTTAAATGACAGCAAGGAAAAAAAATATTATAAAAGTGATGAAAAATATCCCAGCAGTATCCTTTCAGAAAGCCATTTAACTTCTGGTGGTTTAAGTTGTGCAATGTAATTTCTACAGCCTTTGAAATATGTGGGCACCCTCACTGCTATTTACGTTCCCAATACTTGGAATCAAATGCTCCATTAGGGCTCTGAGAAGACAGGAGTTTCCAGAAGAGTTTGGTAATTGCCCATTCATTACTCAAAAACAATGACAGGGAATCATCATCTCTTTCCCTAAGTAACGCTGGCATGTGGTCTAAGGCAGGCACAGGAAGAGGCAGGAAAGTGTCAGCTCTGAAGGCATCTACAGACCGGTTAGGAATATTGTGCATGGACTTAATGTGTGCACTGAGTCGAGCTATTACTCTGCTGTGTGTGAAGGAGAAAAAGCTCTCCACACTGGTGTGCTGTTAACACATGCAGGCTGAGTCCTGGCCTCGCTGATAAGAAGGCTAACCCCACCTGTATTAAGGAAAGAAGCAACGACACACCTGTACATTCTCTCTTTCTCAAAGTTTTCCACGGAGAGTGTCCTCTGTAACTTGAGCCTTGAGCAATTTTTTTTTTTTTTTTTTTTTTTTTTTTTTTTTTTTTTTTAGACAGAGTCTTGCTCTTCACTGCGCCTGGAGTGCAGTGGCGTGATCTCGGCTCACTGCAACCTCCGCTTCCCAGGTTCAAGCACTTCTCCTCCCAGGTTCAAAGCGATTGCTCAGCCTCCCGAGTAGCTGGGATTATAGGCACGCACTACAATGCCTGGGTAATTTTTCACATTTTTAATAGAGATGAGGTTTCATCATGTTTCCAGACTGATCTCCAACTCCTGGGCTCAAGCAATCTACCTGCCTTGGCCTCCCAAAGTGCTGAGATTACAGGCGTGAGCCACCATGCCTGGCCAACGTGAGCAATGCTATTGGCAGTCAGTGACAAAGTGCCCTACCCAAGCTATAACCAATGACATAGTTATCGTATCTCTGAGAGTTGCCATGGAGTTACAGACTCTGTCCCAGTAGAATCACCTTGCTGATGTCCTTTCTGCTTTTAAATCCCAGCTATGTGTGCCATGTCCAACTGTGTGCAGTAGCTTAAAATAGTATACATTTAAAAACACTCTTATAGAAACTTCTTAATTTGCATATCTCTGTGAAGGCTAGCAGGCAAAATCTCCATTTTATAGATGGTACAACTGAGGCTTTCTCTAGGTAACTGGTGCTAGGAGGAAACCTAAATTTCTTAGCTCCAGATGCAAAGCACTGTTGTTTCTGTGGATTTGGCTTGTCCCACTGACACTCTTGACCGCCTCTGAATTACAGTAAAGTTTATCATTGTGTTAATAGAAAATACTTTTTTCTTTTTGTGTCCACAGAAAGGGTTTAACTTATTATTTTTTGAGTGACATTAAGAATTAGCAATATAGAAAATGATTTCCCACACCCTGCCATATGGCCTTTTTCCTGGCATTATGTCTCAAACTGAATAGATTATGAAGTGAAGTGGAGAAGGGTATTTTGTGGGAATTACACCTTCCTCCAAATACTTCTAGGTTGTAGTGTTTTCCTCTGAAGTAGATAGCTAATACTTAATCTGGGAGGAAAAGATATTAAATATTATAATTAGTTTTTAAAAATATAAAGAGAACCAAATCTTTAGCTCTTTGCAAAGTCTATGTTTTCTAATAAGCTTCTTCCCCCATCTAGAGTTTTCCATCAGTGGGATAATTATACTCTTCCCATAGTATAGACCCTCGTGTGTGGGTGGAGGGAGGAGGGGGTCTTCTATCTCGGACACACAGGGTACTCATCAGATGTTTTTGATAAGTTATTGTGCTGGGGAGGAAATCTCCCATGGCATTTTATTAAAGGTTCTGGCTACAGCCTGACAGTCACAGTCCTTTTGCCCTTTGCTATGAAGATCAGTGAAGGCAGTTGTAAAATGACACAGTCGTCAGACAATCTCAAAGTTTACAGCATGAACAATTGCATCTGAAAAAAACTGGCAGAATTTTACATGCATCGTATCTTACACTCTTATCCACCCAAATGAAATGCCTCTTGAATACACTTTAAAGGCTAGATACAGGATAATTTCTAAAGATCGTATCCAGAAAATGGAGTCATACAATCGCTCCATTTATGAGAGCTCATTGTGAGAGAGATTTATATTTGTTATGGGTCAAATAAAGGCCTGCCATCATAAGACCTCCTGCCTGGGGAAATAGGGTTAGCCTCTAAGAAGGGTGAGTCAGGCTGAAGGAGGTGCCTGCGTTTGAATATTTCTTCCCTCTGGTTCCACGTCCTTAATATTGTGCTTATACACAGTTTTGAATTTTTCTAAGTGTTAAATAAGAAATGAACAATGCCTGTGCTTGGTTTTTTCTCATAAAGGGCCTGAACAACATTAAGTGTCAGTGTTAAATTGCACATGGATGTCCCCTCCTGTTAACCTCTGTGCTCTGCGGGTCCCAAGTGACTGCTGGCTTCCAGCATCCTCTGCGTTCATGTGGCTCATTGGGAAATCCCACTGTTTTCCTGCCAAAGGGTTTGTTACCTAGGTTTAATTTCTGTTTGGTATGAAAAGTATAGTTAACTTGTTTCTGTGGGCTTTTTTAGAGAGATATGTAAAACCAAAGTTAGAGCAACGGAAAACAAACATTTAAGAAAGCACATAATTAGGGGATGCAAACTCAAACTGGGGGAGGCTGATTTCATAAAGGGGATAGGACTGTGTGTGGTCAAAGAAGAGGAAAGAGTGTGTGCATGATTCGCCTGCTTTTGGAGAGCTGCCCCCCTTAGAAGTGGAGTCCAAGGAGCTGGAAGGTTAAATGAAAACCTACAAATTGATAAGAACCAACAGCCTAAATGAATCTGATTCATAATTAAAACTGCAATTATTTTTTAGTTGCAAAAGCTCCAGTGATCCACAGGCTTCATAAAGTTACCAAATATCGCGATGCTAAGTCACTCCTTAGGAACTTCTCACTGCAGGTCTACATGGAGATGTTTTCTTCTAGAGTCAGAACGGCATTGTTACAGAACCGCAGGAGAGACAGAGTGAGGGAAACGAACATTTAGTATGGTCCCTCTCCAAGAGGACGAGATGAGGAAATTTAATAAAACAAAATATATCCACTCCCCAAAACATGGGACCATATTATTTTTTGGAGGAAAGATGAAAGAACTATGATTCTCATAAAAGCCAGTATGGTGCTGGATTTGGGGGGGTACAATGAGGAAAGTTATTGCTGTGATACGGGTGGGTTTCTTTTATCTTTTTCTAGGTGCAAAGGCAGCAGTCATTTGAATGCCATCGAACAGCTTTCAGCTAACACAAAAGAGCAGACGGTTCCACTTATTTCTGAAATTAGATGCAATCATATCTGTGAATCACGCAGCAGCAAACCACCATAATCTGCATTACAATACATTATCCTGCCACGCTCCCTAACTGCAGTCTACCGCAGCAACAGAAACACTTTGCGGTGACCTGCACTGAGTCTGCCAAAAGCACCAAGCCACGCTAAGGCAGTAAAGCGACAAAAAAGAACTGCTTTCTGCTGCGAAAAAAGAGCAAATTATAACAAGAGTTCAAGTCTCAGCTAATGCAAGACTAGCATCTTCTTGTTCACAGTTTGCATAATTAGATATCATGAATAGGTTTTTTATTGTTCTAAAAATACTCCTGCTTTGTTTAAATCAGCTATTTCCTTAACAGCATGACTTTGGTACCAGAATTAGTGAGGTAGTTAGGGCAGCAGCAGAGATAAGGTACTTTTAGTTAACATTTAGAAAAAAAAATCTATGGATGATATTCCTCCTTCTCTTAGTAACTGTCAAAAGAGTCCTAGGTTTCCAACACCGTGTAACAGGAGAGGCGGCCCACTGGAATGGCCTTGTGAATTGGGTCAGGGGTTTGGGGGTCAGAGGGACCCCAGGGTCCTAGAACTGATAAAACCAACTTTTATTACTTTCCTAAAATAAGACATTCAGAGCCACTGCAGACCTCTTCACGAATTAAAATGCTGATTACAGTGGGGCCCCGGGTAGTGGTACTTACACTTCAAATGATAATATTATTAAGTTCAAATCCAAGGGAAAAAAGTAAATTTTGTTTGTTTGTTTGTTTCACTGGTTTGAATCATACCAGCATTTCCCCAAACCTGGAAGAGTGAGGGGATAGAGGGACATTTTACTTGGTTTCTTTATCTCCCACCACTTTGCTGTTTTCCTTCTCATTCACTCATAGTCTGTATGCTATAAAGAGTATCTTTCTTTCAAGGGAAGATATGGGCGCCAGGCTCTATCAGTAACTAGTCAAGCCATTAAAAACTTTATTTTCCTTCTTCCCCCTCAGCCTGTGAGCTTGAACAGCTGCAGCTAAGGAGCTATAGTAGCAGTGACCAGTCCCTAGGGTCTATCTTGGTAGCAAACACTGACAGGTCCCAGGAAGAGGAGGTCACAGCAAAATTATATATTGAATTTTTCCAGCCCCCTAGAAGCCCAGGAACTGTTTGGAGAGACCTGGGGCCAGGCAAACTCCCAGCAACACTGTCACTCTTCTCACAGTAGTTGCAGTTGGTCAAAGCAGTCCCCAGCAGAGACATTTGGAATTATTGTCTCTTGGTCTACGAAGGACAGTCTTGATGTTCAATTTGACAAGACACCGTAAAGAGCATCCAAAGGGCAAGGCTCATGCGATTCTTGCATATGCCTTACTATGCACTTTTAACCTTTGTTGTTTTTAATTTGCACTAATGATCTATAGGCTTCCAGTGACTGTGACAAAGAAAATGGCACTGATGCTTTTATTTTACTTTAATATAGTTATTCGATAAAATGCATTTACCCCCAATTATTGTATTTATATTGAAATTCTTACTGCTAGTGAGATTTTTTCAGACCTGTGTATCATTTCTTTTCATAAAAGAAATAACAGGCATCCTAATAATATTGTAATAAATGATGTATTGTGACTACTTCTGTTTCTGGTAGAAGCCTCAAAGCCTCCTTACTATGGTTTCCAGATTGTGGTAGCCTGAGAGCTCAGTGAAATCATAGAACTCGTCCTTTCTCCTCATCAAAGTCAGAGGAAAAACGGGAATACCCTCTTGGGCCAGCCCCTCGATGCAGTTTTGATAGACAGGGGTGTCAGGGGCTATTTCCACAATATCACATCAAGATCACTAAATACATTCCCCAGGTAGTTCCATCTTCCCTTCACAATTTGAACTTGACATCCATGATCCCATCTAAATAGACTGGCTTCTCCTATATTTGAGGTAACAAAGTTTTTAAGTTCACTATGAAATGTGAACTTCTTTTTACCCGATCTAAAACTACTATTTCCTACATCTGCAGATCTAGGCTTAGGTAAATGAGTATTGACACTTTTCATGATTTCTTTAACTTTGATTAGCTTTTATCCTCCCAGTTAGAAATGTGCTACTTTTGCAGCCTAATCTTGGCAAAGAAACCCCTTAAAACTCAGGATTATTTTTCCACGTCCCTCTATGGATAAATTTTCAATTTGTTTTGAATTTCTTGAGCTGTAGTAACCAAAACTGCATGTAGCAATCCAGGTGGAGATAAACTGTGTTGCTATACATAAGTAACCTAACACATGTTCACGGTTGTTATTATCTCCCAGTGTTTGATCTCCTATAATCCAAGTAAGGTTGTCCTTCATGTTTCCAATGAAAGACACTTTTTAAAAAACCAACAACCTTCAGAGTTCTACGCATACAAATCTGAGTGTGTATGCCTCATATTAATATATACTCCATTGGAATAACTAAGCACTGTGTTTTAACCAGTAATATGAGATATAGAGTAAGTCTAGCTATTGTAAATTATTTCAAGGGACAGTTTAAAATTTTACCAAAAGAGAGAATGTTCCAAAGTGTTAGACTCTGTTGAAGCATAAATCCTGACATAGTTTAATTTAATTGTATGTAAGCTCCATCATAAGGTTTGAGCATATTACAAAGTACCCTATGATCTCTGTTTTCTTATTCAAGTCCTGGGACATCTGTTACTGATTTCTTGTGCCAGGAAAGGTGACAGCAGTCCAAGTTAGGGAGGGTGGAAGCATAGATGGGGATAATTCTGTATTGTTGTGTCCAAGGGGGAAAAGTAAAGTTTCACCAGGCAGGCCCTGATGTGGCACAAACTCCCCTCCCACCCAATCCTTTCTTCAAGGCCACAGCCAACTCATGCTGAATTTCTCATGTTGATTATAAGTGAAGCTTTGGCAAGGGGGCATTCGGGGTATCAGACAACCGCATTATAATTCTACTGAAAAGGGTTCTTATTGTTTCTAAATTACTGGTTATAGTAAGCAGCCCTCATGTCTTGTAGGGGGTGCATTTTGAACAAACACACATAATCTTAAAGCTGATCTCTGCAAACAAGGGAGAGAGATCACCTGTGTACCTCAATATGCAAAGTGGCTTCTGCTTCAAAAGTGGACCTGTTAAGTTACTGAACAACAATTAAAGAGCCCCTAGAGTACATGTCAAGAATGACTATGTGAAACCCAAATTGAGTTTTCTTCCGGTAGCAGACACAACACACTTTGCCACAGCCCCACAAGGCAACAGAAGCCATCCCGTATTCTTCAATTGAGTTTTTCTGACCTGAAGGGTATATGCTATGTGGAACCACTTGTCAGAGTCTCCACTATGGTGACTCTGTCCCTTCAAATAGTCACATTACGTAGCATATTGTCTTCCCTGAGAGAGACCGGTAAATGAAATGCAACTCAGGGACTCAAGGATGTTAAGGTGGCATTGAGATTCCTCTGCTCAATGGATATTTTGTATGTTGTAAGTGTGCTGTCTACTAGCCCTGTATTTTGATTGAGTCTATGCAATCAACACATCACTTGTTTTCTTCAATTCACTTGGCTGACTCCAAGACCTTCTTTAATTCCTTAGAATCTTTGAATTTTGTTTACTGAAGTACAGACAAAAATCACAAAGGCAAGTGATACCCCTCAGAAATAAGAGATGTTATCTGGATTGCAGCAGGTTCTGAATAATAATGGATTTAAGAAGCAAAACCAGAATGTCATCCACTGTGGGTACCATTCCCAGCAGGTCTGGCCTTTCCCCCAGGAGAAGACCAAAATGTCAGTTTCCTTACACTATTGTGGTCACTGTTGTAATACGAGAGGATAATAGCTAGGTCTTTTTGGTTTCAAACAACTGATTTATGAGGCAAAACTGCTGAATATTTCTGGTAAGAGAATGCATTGTTCTTTTTTGTTTTTTTCTAAAGTTGAGACCTTGAATATTTGACCAGAAATATTAAAAACCATCTTGCATTCTAGATAGTATTGGCGTTTCATTTACTGTACAAAGCAACAGCTGGCTCTTTGATCTTCGTTCACCCTGCTGTATCTCCTGGTTCTGTTCCTTCTCTGTCCTATTGTAATCCAAACACGTCATGTAACCCATCTGTTGTGTCAGTTAGGGTACCTTTTTTATAGCTGAAAAAGGAGAGCTTTCTTCTTGTTGTTTGTTGTTTTTTGAGACGGAGTCTCGCTCTGTCTCCCTGGCTGGAATGCCGTAGTGTGATCTCGGCTCCCTGCAACCTCCACCTTCCAGGTTCAAGCGATTCTCCTGCCTCAGCCTCCTGAGTAGCTGGGATTACAGGCACCCCCCACAACACCAGGCTAATTTTTGTATTTTTAGCAGAGACAGGTTTCACTATGTTGGCTAGGCTGGTCTCAAACTCCTGACCTCAAGTAATCTGCCCTCTTCGGCCTCCCAAAGTGCTGGGACTGCAGGTGGAAGCCACCGCGCCTGGCCCCTTAATCCGCTGTTCTGAATTAAGGGTTGAATTTCTCTCATGTGTCAGAGAGCAGACCATTAAGAATTATATGTGAATAAGTTTAAGGACCCAAGTAAGATTTGCAAATGTTGGTAAGTAGTCACTGTGTCACATATGTCTATTTAAGTGTAGGAAGCAGGGACATGGAAAACAGAGAGGTGCTTATGGGGAATGAATGCATATAACGTTTGAAGAATTGAAGAGGAGAGACAGGTTTACAAACCACAGCCACACCTGCCATGTCCAGTGCCCTATCTAGGCCTTCAATTAGTAGCGTAATCTGCTCATTTAAATAGGCCTCAGTGGTTTCTCTCTACAACGGTCTTCTTGGCTTATGAAGTGGAGATGGAGAGGCTGTTGTGTTTGACCCTGGAGACCAGGTTCTGGTCCCAGTACTTCCACCAGCCAGCTGGGTGAACTCTCAGGTCTTTGGGGACTTTTTGTCTCTTCTGGAAACTGAGAGTCGGGGCTGAAATAATGTCAGGAGAGCTCACTCAGCTATAATAATCTAAGAGCATCTGTGTTTCTTGGCTGCTTTGAAGGGGTTGTACAAGCCAGAGAGAGAGCCCCCTGGCAGCTGGAAAAAGTAAGCCTGTAGCTGAACATGAATCCCAACATCTGAACATTGATGGGCTGAGGTGCAAAGGTGGAGTGCAAGGATGTGTTGCTGACTCTTTTGACCATATCAGAACTATGAGAGAAAAACAAAAGCACCTGTTCACAGGCAAGCATGCACCAACATAGAGATGTGTCCTCTCATGCCCATAGATCCTAAATTAAGTTCCATTAATTTTTAAGAAGCATTATGAAGTTAGGGAGCAGTGTGCAGAAAGAGCACTAAAGTCAGTTTTAGAATGTTCCAACACCTTCCATTTCGGCCACCTTATTGAATCTGACTGATCTCAGTTTTCTTTTCTATATCAATGTCCTAAGTGCTTTGTGAGATGAAAAAAGATTGTATATTCAAAAGAAAAGTGCTTTATAAAATAGTTTACACAGACATTATCATTGTTCAAAAATTGCAACCATACTTATAGCTAAACTCAAAGCATTCCCCACGAAGCTGGGAGGTCCTAAGAGAGACAAGCATTGTGGAAGCCACAAGTTCTGTTAATTCCACGGGAGGCATTTGCAAAGTGTTATGAGGGAACTCTGAGCCTTCATCAACCATGCTCCTTCCACCTAAGATGACAAGACTGTGCTCGTAAGGAGTGGAATGTCAACACACACATTTTATAGTTGAGAAAAGGTAAAGTCCCCACAGAGATTAAATGACATACCTAAGGTCACACAACCAGTTAGCAGTAGGACCCAGATTAGATTCTTGGGCTCCTGTGGTCCAATCATTCTTTTTTTGTTGAAAAGAGAAACTTTCCCACAGTAACACTATTTTAGCTAAATCTGTTAAATTTATGGGAGTTGCCTTTAGGGTGAGTGATGATGAGTACCCCAGGTCCTTGGTATTAACTACCTAAAAATTTTGGAAAAAAGATAAAATGGAAAGTGAAATCAGGTTAGAGCAAGAAGGGAAAAAGAGAACACCTTAGCATGTTTTTCTCCATAATGTCTACACTGCTAAATATCACCTAACTTGCCCCTGAATGTCGGGGGCGTGGAGGGCAAGGGAGCACTAGAGGCATGTTTATTCGGCAGTTACCAGTGGATAAGTGAATTCTTTCTAAAATTTCACTTTAGGGCCAAGATTTATCTAAATATGTCACTGTTTAGACCACTAAAAAAATATGGTATAAAAGTTCTGATTCTCATTTCACAATATGTTAATCTTTCTTTATTTATTCCTCCCAAATGTTTTTAAAACAGTCTCTCTCTGGGACAATTGGATCCTGTGTATCCTGTCAAATTTTAGTAGAAAGCAAATTTTTATAACCAAATTATAAAGCTTTCAACACTGAGGCTTATTTATGATGGAAACATTGACAGAATATTAACTGTAGTGGCTTCAGTGATACATGCTCCAGTGAGGCAGAATTTCCAAATTGGGCAGATACTAAAATTATTTAGCATCTATTTTAATGCCCTTCCTTCAACATCGTGTACCATCTCCCCATTTCAAGAGTATCTGATCCATTTTTGGAGTGATTTTTTTTTTTTTTAATCTGACATCAACTTTATACATCATTTGAATAAAAGACCTCAATGTTGCAGATTTTTTAAACTAAAACTTGTTCTAGTTTGCCCGGGAATTAACTTTAAAAACAAGATATGGCAGAGCAGTGTCCTGCAACCACTTGACGTTTGATCTTAAATTTAACTCTAATTGACTATGATCAAATCTTTCAAAAGAAAATAATATTTTGCTTTTTGCTTTTACCTCTGAACCACAGTTAGGAGGGGAAAGGGAAACTCAAATTCAATCTTTCCTTTTAAAAATCACTGAGTCCACATATGGTTCTCTATGAGGAAAATTTCTCCAACAGGCCAGGCAACTTTTCACCCATTTGAATAACAAACGAAATTCATAATATTTCTCTTTCCAAAGTCTTAACAAGAACCACAGACCTAGGTTATGCTTTATATTTAATTAAAGAAAAAAAAAGATAGCTGAGAAATTGAGGCACGGATGAAAATAACCAACTGTTGTGTAAAGTCATTCAAAGCCCAGGGACTTGATAGCAGGAATCCCTGCTCCCAGACCGCCTCCCCAGATCTAAGTGGTTAATCAGACAAGGATTCCATTAGGGGCTGAAATTGTTCATGTGCTTTGTGGCAGCCGCAAACCCCTGGCCTCCTGTGGAATGAAAAAAATACATAACACGAATGAAGGCGCAAATCAAGCCTGTCCAGCCGCAGGTTCCCAGTCAGAGGCACCCCAGGAGACCCCAGATGAAGCTCATTTAATATGTATGCGAATGTTTTTGAGAGCTTTTTCCTCTTTGGCTTCGTGAAAGAGATGTTGATACCAAATGTATAGAAAGGGGACAGGAGAAAGAGACATTAAACATTCGCCTGTCAGGAGAAGGAGCAGAAACAGTAGCAGCTGGCTGTGCCTGAGAACAGAGAAAGGAAATGGAGTAAGAGGGGAAAGTGAAACTCACCATTTGAGCTCCCTTTTCCTAAGCTGACAAGGACCAAAAAAGGGCAAGGGGGGGGGGGGGGGGGCGGGGGGGAAACAATGGATGGAATTAAATGTGAATGTGTGAATTCTAGGGGATCTGGTGATCTGAGAGGTGTTGTTCATTTGATACAGTGATCATTTCTTTTCAAAAATATACTTCTTTGGCTAATGTGTGCTTTTTAAGACACCGATCTTAGCTTCTTTTCTGTTATGTAAAGCTACCAAACCATCTCATTTATCAAATAATTCCCACTGGAACAGATGAAAGAATAATGGAGGAGGAAAGCAAAACATCTTTGATGTGCTGCTTTATCAGAAATGTGTGTCAAAGGTCAAAAAAGCAGTGCTCCGGAGTCTCTTAAACATGTCATTGTCATAATATAAAAACTGACTTACTAACTCAGATTATTTGGAGAGTTAAGTGCTTGTGTTATTGCAAATTAAACTAATTAGTATCATTTCCTGACAGCTGCAGCGAGTGTTAGCAATTCCACGAATTTTCTTCAGCCATTCGTATAGGATGCACAGAGGGGAGATAGCTTTGTGATTTAATGGAATGGGATCAGCTTATCATACTAAGGGTACAACATTCCACTCCCAATAGAGAACAGCTTCCACACTCACTCCTTCCCAGTTTATCCACAATTATTATACTTTTCACTTATTAAATAGGAAGAAGCACGGCAATGTGAGGTGTCAGTGGTTCCTCAAACAGCCATGAGAGGGAAATATATTGGAATTTGCCTGTAGTATTTCCCTTTTGGAATCGCCGAGATTATGCTCTCCAGTCTTTGAACCAAAATTGTAGCTGCCCGTAAAACATGCTGGAACTAATTTTCTACCACAGCTAGCTTAATTGTTATAAAGCAGCTTATAAAAATGCCCCGAGTGGAGCTTCCAGCATCTGTAAATGAACGGATGAAGCAAAAGCTTACGTATTTCATCAGCTTTTCTCTGGAACGGATGCTTCTAACCATGAATGATTATCAAAGACTAATGATAGGTGTTTTTGCAACACTGAACACAGGAGAACTTACATAATGACTTCACCTACTAGACACAAAAATTAAGGAATCATTCAGACTGCATACTGTCAGTCATAATCTAATCCTTGTAACAATGAGTTCCCTAGTAAATTGAAGAAGCGACAAACTTTTTAGAAAAGAAACATGAAAAAGAAAAAAAGGATGATAAGGATAAGAGAGAATGAAAGGAAAAAAGTATGCGAAAAGGAGAAAAACTAAAGATCTGTAAGAAGTATGTAGTTAGGAGTTCAGATCATAATGGACTCTTGTATCTCATTCTTGATTTTGCTCTGACTTCTAATACTGATTTTTCATCCCATATTTAATAAAGGAGCAGAGGACTCAGTGACATCTCTGGAACTATTTAAAGTGAACTAGTTAAGAAGTGAAAGGGGGAACTGAGAGCAAGGAGAAGGCTGGAGGAGCCCCTATTCTGCCCCCGCAGACTCCTTTAGTATATAAATAATTGACCTTCTTACAAACAATTCAACACTTTTGCAATCAGATGTCAAGAGCATTTTATTGTCTTTTTCTACTGCTTAGAATGACTTTCTGTCTAGGACAAACTAAAGGATTACCAGAGAAGGAGCAGTGAGACTGGGATCCAGACTTCACCAGCTACACATTAGAGTCACCAATAACAGCAGAATCGCTGAGAAGGTGGCATTGGTATTTTTAAAACCTCAAAGTTCATTGTGATGTGCAGCGGGGTTCAGAGCCATGGGATAAAGAAATGAGGTTCAGCCTGTTTAGAGAAGAGCCAAATGGCATGGTGATGAGCAGGATGGACTTTTTACAATCTCCAAATTGTTGTGGAAAGGCAGGGCGAGGGGGCACTAGAAATGTACAAACCCTTGGGCCTGGCAACGCAACTTCCAGGAAGACATCCTACAGGTGTACGTACACATGACTGGGTATGAGGATACTGGTGGTATTATTATTTGAAATAGCACAAGATGGCATAAAACCTTAAAAGGCAAAGGCTAAATGAAGTATGTATACATACACAATGAAATACTACACAAATGTTCAAAAGAATGAGCAGATCTGTGGGCGCTCATGTGGCACAGCCGTAAGATAAATTATGAACTTTAAAAAGGAGAGAGAACAGTATACGTGGCATACTATCATTTTTGTAAAAATGAAAAAATGGGGATATATGTGTTTGCATAATCATAGACTATCTATGGAAAGATACATAAAAATCTGGTAACCATAGTTGCCGTAGTTATCTCTGGGGAGAGGGATTTGAGCAACTGGGGTTCAGAAGAAGGAGAAAGACTTTTCACCATATGCTCTTTCATACTGCTTAAATTTTTTTTCAGTGTGCAGGGTAAATATATTGCCTCTAACATTAACTGATCTTAAAAATTAAATTTCCTTAGTAAGATGTGTTCTATTTAATTCTTCCAGAATGCTACATTGCTATCATATATGCAGAGCTGCATTTCTATAACTTATACCTTTAAAAAGTCCTCGGTCACTTTTTTTAAACTAAACAAACTGATAATGCTATGTGCTTAATTCTTCTTTGTGAAGCCTTTATTAAAGGTTCAGCTTTTACTGGTGATATTTATCCAGTTTGATTCAATGCAGTTGAACTATTGCTCACTGAGCCCTGTTAGGAGCAGATTGTTTCAATAGTGCTGTGAGAAAACACATGAATGTTCTTACCACAGTATCTGGGACACAGAAGAAACTCTTTTGACTTTGTTGGATGATGAAGTGATGCAGGAATGAATGAAAGAGGAAACAAAAATATAGAACTTCAAAAATTGGGCCAGTCATGGTGACTCATGCCTGTAATCCCAGCGCTTTGGGAGACCAAGGCAGGTGAATCACCTGAGCTCAGAATTTGAGACAAGCCTGGTCAACATGGTGAAACTCCATCTCTACTAAAAACACAAAATTTATTCGGGGAGCACCTGCCATCCCAGCTACTTGGGAGGCTGAGGCAGGAAAGTCGCTTGAACCCGGGAGGTGGAGATTGCAGTGAGCTGAGATCTTGCCACTGCACTCCAGCCTGGGCAACAAGAGTGAAACTCAATCCCAAAAGAAAAAAAAAAAATCGAACTCTGTACATTGCAAGTCCATGTCAAAATTTTCACTGAACCACAGCAAAATGAGAATAGTAAGGACATGAAATGGGTTTATTCACTTTAAATGTCTGTCTATCTTCATAAGACCTTCTGTATTTTGTATGTTGTAAAGTTATTTATTTTATGAAATAATGTCATAATAAATAGTAGCTATCAATTTTTATTTTTGAAGCCATTATTTGGTAAAATAAAAGTTTGGCAAAATCTATGTTGAGCCTCCAACTTTTACATGTCCATGAAATGTAAAGGTTTGGTAACCCTGAGAAGCCAGATGTTATAAAAATGTCAGAATAGAATGACAATGGAAAAAAAGACTTTTTGTCAACTGGCTACTTTTTATTATAATAGTTTATTTTCTATCTATTGTTCATTGTAAGACATTATTTTAAGATATATTAAAATAAGCATTAATAAATCTACATTTTCAATATGATTTGCTTTTTAAAACAATTATTTAATACTTGCACTTCAAAAAAGGTTTTTAACTTGGAAATAGTAACTCTTTTCTAGAAATGATTTTTAAGAAGATTGAAAATGAACCCAAAGGTAGAAAGCTAAAGTGCCATAAGGAAAGATTTTACTTTTGATTAAAGCCATAATTAAGGTGGGGACACAGTGGCTCACACATGTAATCTCGGCACTTTGGGAGACCAAGGCAGGCAGATGACTTGAGGTCAGGAGTTTGAGGCCAGCCTGGCCAACATGGTGAAACCCCATCTCTACTAAAATTACAAAAATCAGCAGGGTATGGTGGTCTGCACCTGTAATCCCAGCTACTCAGGAGGCTGAGGAAGGAGAATTAGTTGAACCCGGGAGGTGGAGGTTGCAGTGGGTGGAGATAGTGCCACTACATTCCAGCCTGGGCAACACAGCAAGACTCTATTTCAATAAATAAATAAATAGCCATAATTAGACATATTCGCCAAATACTAGCTCCTTTGTTTCTCAGCGACTTAGATCCTCACTGCTATGAAGGCCTGTTCATTATTAACCAAAAGGAAAACAATAATGGAGCTACATCAATTTCAATTTGATGAAAAACTGTTGACTACAGTTTTGTTTTGTTTTTTTTCCCTCAAGGACTAATTTTTTTTTTGTCTTCCAGGCTCATTGGCCCATTGTTTTTGGAGGCAAGACATAATCAAATGCAAGGCCCAGCACACTGGGAATTAAATGACTCACAGGAATTCAGTTCAATTTCAGTCACATCTTTTGAGTGTCTATGACATGCCACCTACTCTGCTAGGCACCTAGGACATAAAATGAGTGTGGCCTGACCCCTGTCTATTGCAGATTGCTCACAGTTTGCCCAGAATCTATGTATGTAAGTAATTAGCCATAACGTATAAATCTATGTTCTCCTAGAAACAAAGTATTATGGAAAGAAACGACGTGTAGGGATGGGTAATTCTATTGCGTCAGGGAAGCTTTTGAAAACTTCTAAGAGATAGCTGCTTTTTAACTGGACTTTGAAGGACTGATGGTGAAAAAAGACATTCTTTACTGTGATAGCAATTATTACAAAGTTGAAGCAATCTATTAAGGTGTTTGTTTCCCATTAAAGTGTGAGCCTTATAAATAAGGCCTCTGCCTTATTCAATTTTGTGTCTTACTAGCCCTTAACACTAGGGCTGTTACATAACAAGGGCTCAGTACATGAATGAAGGAATTGGCTAGGCAACACAATACATTTTAAAGGGCATATTTGTAAAACATGAGATTACAGTCCCTCAACCTTTAACATACAAGATGAAGACGGACAACTGAAGAAACTCTACTATGTAACGCATACACATGATTCCTCACCTACCTGCAAAAGCACTGGGTAAACAGTTTTGAAACATGCTTTCTACTCTGAGTTTGGCATTGAAATTTATTTATCATCTTCTTATCCTTGATGACTAGATGTTAATGTTTTTCAACATCTAAATCCTAGAGCCTGACAAAATTTAAGAATTTGGTCTTACCTGATGCGAATGACTTTACACAGCTTGAAAGAGGGTGTTAAGTAGATGGTCAGTAAATGTAGTTGGCTGATGGCAGTGTCTCTGGCTTAGATAAGTTAAAGGACAGCCCATTTAAATCAGAGAAATGCAAATCAAAACCACAATGAGATACTATCTCACACCAGTTAGAATGGCAATCATTAAAAAGTCAGGAAAAAACAGGTGCTGGAGAGGATGTGGAGAAATAGGAACACTTTTACACTGTTGGTGGGATTGTAAACTAGTTCAACCATTATGGAAAACAGTATGGCGATTCCTCAAGGATCTAGAACTAGAAGTACCATATGACCCAGCCATCCCATTACTGGGTATATACCCAAAGGATTATAAATCACGCTGCTATAAAGACACATGCACGCATATGTTCATTGCGGCACTATTCACAACAGCAAAGACTTGGAATCAACCCAAATGTCCATCAGTGACAGACTGGATTAAGAAAATGTGGCACATATACACCATGGAATACTATGCAGCCATAAAAAAGGATAAGTTTGTGTCTTTTGTAGGGACATGGATGCAGCTAGAAACCATCATTCTCAGTAAACTATTGCAAGAACAGAAAACCAAACACCGCATGTTCTCACTCATAGGTGGGAACTGAACAATTAGATCACTTGGACTCAGGAAGGGGAACATCACACACCAGAGCCTATTATAGGGGGTGAGGGGGGAGGGATTGCATTGGGAGTTATACCTGATGTAAATGACGAGTTGATGGGTGCGACGATTTGATGGGTGCAGCACACCAACATGGCACAAGTGTACATATGTAATCAAACCTGCACGTTATGCACATGTACCCTAGAACTTAAAGTATAATAATAATAATTAAAAAAAAAATCCTTTGCTATGTTACATCTTTTTACCAGGAAAGGGAAAAAATATCTTTCTCTCCTTCTCCCCATCCACCACTCCTTTCTTCCTTCTTTGTTTGCTTACCTTGTCAAAGATTATTCTTGCAGCCTTAGTTTATTTATTTTTATTCTATGCCCCAATATGTAGTTCTGGAATCTCCCCAGTGTGCGTGTTCATTTTCCATTTGAATCTACCCACATACATCCACCTCCATCCCCTAAGAAGATGAAGATGGAGTCTGTTTCTCTTTTGCCCATTAGTTTTTCCTTAGGTAGCACTAATAAATACCTAAGGGGTTGTGTTGCTGTTGCATGTACTTATTTTTATGACTGAAACAGAAGACACATCACATTCTCAATATCCCCACTCCCAAGGATTGTGAAGAAATTTTGCACAGGCAGAAAATGAGCTACCTGAGCCTATGATGTGCACTTTGTTTTAAGAGAGGATAGGGCTTTAGAAAAAAAATACCTTAAAGAAGTATATAATTGTTGGAAGCATGATGAGAACATGATACTGGAACAGAATATAATTCATATTTTCTAATGAGGTCATGTCAGTTATAATTGTTGTAGCCATGGAGAGCCATCATGTGGACTCATTTTCCAGACTACCATCCCTGTAACGCCATTTACTGTGAAGTTTGGCTCACATTTGCAGTGTCAGGAAGGTGCCAATATCTATCTTTACACAATAGAACGGAGAAACTTCTACTATCTTTTCAGCCAGATATCCATTTTTAAAATAGCCTGGGTTGAAATTTAAATGATGCTCCATAACAGTTTGAAACTCACCCTGTTTTATAAGGAAGCAACACATTTTCATGGGGCAGTCTTCCGCAGATTCAAAAGCAGCACTGGTGGCACTGAAGGAGCTCTAATAAGCTACTGGATAATAAGCATATATGTTTTATTAAGTGCCTAAATAAGCACTAGCATCATAGATTTCACTGCATGCTACATACAGCCCTTTCAGGATTCCAGACATGGAGCCAATTATTAATTCTTTCGCAAAGTAATTTACTCAGGAAGGAACATGTTAAAAAATGATTCTTATGCCAAAATTTCAGGCTTTTCTGAAGATGTTTCCCATTTAGACTAAAGGACATTTGGCCTGAGTTACAGGAAGGGCCTGGACAGCAGCCGTATATAATCAGAAAGCTTGTCATTTGTTAATTTTACAATTGTTATTCATTTTAATAAGAAACTAGGCAAACTCTATATGTACAGAAACATTTTCTCATTCTTTGCAACAACTCAATAGGTTGGCTAGGATTACCATCCCTGTTTCACAATTGGGTGGCAAACAGGAGTGAGATAGAAGTGAGGGGCTGAGCTCGTTTGATGATTTAGTGTTTGCCTTAAGGGCCTTTCTTGTAAACACATAAACAAATGAATGATTTGTTTATGACCTACTGTATGCCAGCACCTAGTTACTTCATGTTAAAATATTTGATATTTTTCAAATTTAAAAATCATGCTTAATTTTTTTATTATTACAAGAACAATACAGACTTCAAATTTAGAAGAAAAAAAAAAGGAGAAAAGAAAGAAAATACTCAGAGGAAAATAGGAGAAAGTTTCTATGTGGAAAGCATCTATAATCCCCCATTCCCAAAGGTAGTCAGAGGAAACCTCTTGGTATATATATCCTCTGGACTTTTCTCTCCTTTCGTTTGTTATATATTTTTCCATATTTTTACTTGAATGAGACTACAATACATGTACTGTTCTTAAACTTGCTTTTTTCACTTAAAAAAGTCGCTAGTATATTTTCACAAAAGTATACACAGATTTCGTTTCGGTATTAAATGACTTATGTACATCACTGTTTTAATCAAGTAATCTGGTGAGTGCAAAGAAGAAAGTTAAAAAAATTGTATCACATAAACAGCCAGCGTGAGTATATAATTCTCTATATTTCTTCTTTATATATACTTTATGTATATGTTCTTTATGAGTCTCTTAAATTGTTATTTAATATTTCTCTGTATAGTTTAGGTAACCAACTCTCTATTTCTGGATAATTAGTTTTGTCTCAGTTTTTGTTATTACCATGTATATATTTCCATGGATATATTTTATTGTGCATTTGTCTAATAATTTCCTTAGGTTCCATTTTTAGAAATACAATTCATGGGTTTAATTTTAATACATATTGCCAGGTTGTCTTCAAGAAAGAGAAAATTTTATATCTTGTTACCAATTTATCTCTAATTATCAATGAATCTGAGCTTTTTTTTCAAATATTTGTTAGACATTTGTACTTCATTTGTGACTTACCTGTTCACGCTTTTGTCTATTTTTTCTGTCATAGTGTTCATCTTTTTGTTTTTTATAGCTGATCTGCAATAGGCCTTTATATATCTAGGAAAATATTTCCTTATCAAATGCATTGCAGCTTTTTTCTTGTTTGTTGTTTGTCCTTCAGCTTTGTTTATGGTACCTTTGTAATAAATCAGCTTAGAAATTTTATGTTATCAAATCTTTTCATCATCCCCTTTACATCTTTTGACATTGATAACACCACTCAAGAATTACAAAAATCTGTATCTGGCTGGGTGTGGCAGCTCACACCTGTAATCCCAGCACTTTGGGAGGCTGAGGTGGGCAGATCAATTGAGCCCAGGAGTTTGAGACCAACCTGGGCAACATGATGAAACCCTGTTTCTACAAAAAATACGAAGGGTGTGGTGGTGTACACCTGTAGTCCCAGCTATTCAAGAGGCTGAGGTGGGAAGATCACTTGAGCCTGGAAGTTCGAGGCTGCAGTGAGCCATGATTGGACCTCTGCACTCCAACCTGGGTACAGCCTGGGCAACAGTGAGGCCGTCTCAAAAAAAAAAGTATCTTACATGCTCTCATTTTTTACATTTAAAATATTTACAACACACTTTGGGAGGCCGAGGCGGGCAGATCACGAGGTCAGGAAATCGAGACCATCCTGGCTAACATGGTGAAACCCCGTCTCTACTAAAAACACACAGACACACACACACACACACACAAATTAGCTGGGTGTGGTGACGGGCACCTGTAGTCCCAGCTACTTGGGAGGCTGAGGCAGAAGAATGGCATGAACCCAGGACCGGAGGTTGCAGTGAGCCAAGATCGCGCCACTGTACTACAGCTTGGGGGACACAGCGAGACTCTGTCTCAAAAAAAAAAAAAGAAAAATTTACAACAAATGATTTTCTGAAATTTATTTTTATGTATAGCATGAGTAAGGGCCAAAATTTTTTTTCACAGTTTTCTACCATTTGTCTTCAAACAATTTATGATCAGAAATACCACTTTTTTCATAAATCGCCACATATTCTGTGGTATGTTTCTAAACTGTTCTGTGTCATTGAGCTATCTGTCTATTCCTATGTGGTGCCTTACCATATTAATTATCACAGCTTTAGAGAAAATTTTATTATGTGGAAGGGGAGTTTTACCTCATTAATTTTTTTCAAAAATTTCCTTGACTATTTCCATGTATTTGTCATATATATAAATTTTATAATAAATTTATTAAGTAATCCCCTCCCTCCAAAATTACTTTAGCATTGTTGACTATTTAATCTTAAGAAACAAAAGGATTTGTAAATCCAGGCATTATTCTTATGGGTCAAAACTCATATGAAATCTGGATACTGTGTTTCAATAAAAGGTCATGAATTCTATATAACTCTTAAGGTAAAACATATTCAACAAATATTTATATGTCTCTGGAATAGTGTTCTTTTCAATTTTGAGGTTTCTCCCATATATTAGTATAAATAAGATTCGCAAGCTAAGACTGTTCAAACCATGGTTTATAATGTTGCATTTGAAATTAAAGTAAAATAATTCATAAAGTTTCTATCATTCTGTTACTCACCATCTAACCATATTGATTCCTATGCTTTGGGGTGTTGTCTGACTCAGAGAACACCCACTAAATGCATATAATGAGCATCTGCCGAAGGAATCCAGATAGTATTCTGTTCTGTGTGCCTTCATATCACAGTGAGCAGGGGTGGGGAATGGAAGCTCAATATATTTTCTTCAATATAATAACAGTGATGGTGAGCCCCTGGTTCTCCTCAACCCCAAAAAGAGTTTCAGGATTCAGTTTATCAACTGTCAATAGGCAAATGCATGTTTTTCTTTTCCCATGAGCTGATTAAAGTTGTGGTCTCTTGTAATTCATGGCATTCCATTGTATTTATTTCTGCTGGAATTTTCAGGCTGGATTACTGTAACTAATATACCACTAAGTCTGTGCTGCAAAATCCTTGACCTTTTGAATCCTCCTTTTTAGCAGAAAATTGGCATAAGAAATTTCAACACAATAAATGCTTTAATTTTTTTCTTAATCTTGATCCAGAATTCACATGGTTCAATTTAATTATGCAGAGGCTCTTTGCCACCAGTGCTAGTTTGGATTATGGGTTCTTGGAGATTGTGGTGATAGGAGAAAAAGAGAGATGAGATAATTCTATTTGCAGTGGATTATTAGGAGAGAAACAAAAATATAAAATATGAATCCTTTGGTTTTTTCTAAAATAATTTGTGACCACAGGTCAATTTGAGCACACAGATTTGCTGGCCTCCCAAACCATGTGACTTCAAAATTGATTTAATCTTTCATATGCGATTGAAGAATCTTTATGCACCTCCCCCACCCCCGGTGATGACAAAAAGATGGACTCTGCATCCATAGCCTATCTGTGTAGGATTGGGAGAGATTTCGAACTAGGAGAAGAAATGGGAGGCAGCAGAAGGTGCTATGCTTAGAGTCTGTAGAGATATTGTCGGTCTAAACTCATGTGACTTATTTCTGCTATTTTAGGAGTCTGCAAACTTTCTCTGTAAAGGGCCCAAGGGCCAATAGTAAATTATTTTAGGTTTTGCAGCTGGCATATGCTTTCTGTGATTTCTTCTTCTTATTATTCTTTTGTTTGTTTAGTTTGCTTTTGTTTTTACAGCCCTTTAAAAATGTAAAAACCATTCTTAGCTCAAAGATGGCTCAAAAACAGGCCACGGGTTAGACACGGGCCACTGGCTTAGTTTGCCAACCCCTTTATGGGCTCAATGGAAGATAAAGTCACACATAAATCATCAGATTATGAGATGCTGCTGGTTATAATTGCAATACTACCTTATGTTTTAATTTTGTTTTATTGTTTGCCCAGCCTATCCTTGAACATTGTCCCATTTGATCCTCAAAATAACACTTACGGGACATCATTATTCATATATTAGAGAGAAAACAAGCCCAGGGAGGTAGTGACTTGCCCCAAACTATACAGATGCTCAAGGGGAAATCCAGGAATGAAAGCGTCTTGTGGTTCATGTTTGTTGCTCTTGTTTTATGTTAAACTCAGACTGAATAAGAGAAAATGTTGGTAGAAAGGAAATCAGATTGAGAAATCTGCTAGTTCATCATTAACATGTCTGTCCTCTGAGACCCTCAAGCTTTAAGTTGAATAAAAACCCAAGAACATATATTCCTGACTTCTTTCACAGTGCAGTGGCCCTAAGGGCTTAGATAAATTACCACATCAACTTGTAGCCCGGTCAGGATTTTGGAAAATCTCTAGGTAGCTCATAATTCCCACCTATGCTGATAAAAATGATGTGATTCGTGCTTTATTAATGCTTTAAAAGACTGATCAAAGAAGTGATAGTTTCGCTTCTAGGAACATACTCCACGATACCATAGTTGGATTGAGGGAACAGGGAGAACAAAACTGTTCATTTCATCAGCCTGCCAACAGGAGTCTGAGCAATGAAATACAACAGAATTGTTTGGAAAGACATGTTAACTCAACTTGTGTGGCCCAGAGGCTAATCAGAATCTGCATCATAAAGAATAGGCAAAGGTACATATGGGACTCATTCCTGCACTTTTATGGGTTAGAGACATGAACTGTGTATCCCATTACACAGCAGAATAACACTAGTATGAGAGAGATAAGGTCCAAGAAATACAGTAACTTTATGGATTATATTGTGATATCTTTTTTTGCTGAACATTATAGGCCACCATTGTTTAGTAACATTTATTTTTTAATTTGGATTTTTAGTCGCTGTTTTCTGTATTTAAAAGTGCCTATCTTTAAGGAGGCTGTCACCCTGTTACACTTAATAAATGAGTGCTACCAGAGTTCTGTGACCACTTGTGGCTTCTGCAACTTGAAAATGTGGAAATGTTGGAGAAGGTTCAGAAAAGACTATGAAAAATAAAAGTACTGTAAAAATAAAGGCTGGGAGCAAGATTAAAGGGATTTATTTTTGCTAAGGTTTAAAAATACTTAAGAGTGACTGATGCAGTGATTGGCGATCACATTAAAGGTTTCCACATAGAGCATACAGAGCAATGGTTTTCTCTTTCAATCTGAAACAAGAGCACAAGAAAAGAATCTAGAACTTTGATTTCCAATTTGTAGGCTCCCACGGAATTACTTAGAGGGATCCTCAAATTTTTATAATTGTATCAAACACTAAATACAAAAAAAAAAAAACAAACGATGTTATCTCTTTTGTGTGAAATGTTTGCTATTAAAAGGGGGTCTTTGTTTTTGAAAATGTTGAGAACCACTGATCTTGAATATAGCATTGGGATATAATTGAGGTACAAAAACTAACATCCAGCAATGAGAATTATTAACCTACAAGCATTGAAATGTACTTTGATAGACTGATGACAATAGAGACGATTGTTATTTCAAGGTATCATAGAAGTTTGTTTATTCCTTTATTCATTCCACAATCACTGAATATGATCTATGTGTGAATGTACCAAGCATTGTTCTAAGCCTGCAGCTGAATAGGGTTGAGGTGGGCACCCTTTCTGGAATCATGTCATTCACAGTCTCTTAGTCACTAGTAGAATATATTAATTCATGACTAGCATGAGATTGTTTCCAGTCCTATAATTTTATTATCTTACCTTAATAGCAAGGAATAACAGATTTCGAAAAGGAAAGGTGAAGGTTTACTTTTGAGGCTTATCTCTGCATTTGAAATGAGATCATAACCAAATAATGAACAGAGGAGTCACCTTTAAAAATCCTAAATTTTATTTCCCAGTTTGTGAGACAGTTAAAGAATATTCATTTTACCTGTACCTATCTTACATGATTGTTTCCTGTATTCAGAAGGTATGTTTTTGGTTGCCATTTAGACTCCAGATCCTTAAAGTACTTCAGAGAGGAAAGTTTGCCTCCTCCCCCTCCCGCTATTTGTTCTTTTCCAGGGTAAAGGTGGAGATGAATGTAGTTTTTTAGTAGTAAATTGTATTCATTCCATAAAAAGATGATGATTTAATCTCCGATTACTCATTGAGTTTTCAATTCACTTAGAGGTCTTCATGACGATTAATTTTCTTTAAAGAACACCATAAATTTATATCCTAATGGACTTGCCATATGAAGTTTATGATTACAATACAGATAAGAGATACTCATCTCTTCTGTTAAAGGGCTGTACCCGAGTGATACGACCTCTTAAAGCTTATCCTTTTTCTTTTGTGTTCCATCTAAAGTTCTTTAATGTCACAGACAGTACAAGAAAGAAACAAAATTTGTCATCTTTTCTCCAGAAGTATTAGGAACCATGCTTTTCTTCTCCTCAAATGAAAATTCTTAAAATACCTTACCATAGACATTTGTATCTGCAGAGATTGTTCCAAATCTCTTATGGCGAATATTTATTGAGCATTTAAATGTGAGCCAGGAACCAGCCACGCGTGGTGGCTCACGCCTATAATCCCCTTTGCACTTTGGCAGGCGGAGGCGGGCGGATCACGAGGTCAGGAGATGGAGACCATCCTGGCTAACGCAGTGAAACCCCATCTCTACTAAAAATACAAAAAAATTAGCCGGGCATGGTGGCTGGCGCCTGTAGCCCCAGCTACTCGGGGGGCTGCGACAGGAGAATGGCGTGAACCCGGGAGGCGGAGTTTGCAACGAGCAGAGATTGCGCCACTGCTCTCCAGCCTGGGCGACAGAGCGAGACTCCCTCTCAAAAAAAAAAAAAAAAAGAAGAAGAAGAAGAAAAAAAAAGAGTCAAGAACTCTTCTAAACACTTCATGTATATTATCTCATTTCATCATAACAACGCTATGAGACAGATACTATTGTTATCCCCATGATACAGATGATGAAACTGAGGCACTGAGAGGTTAAGTAACCTGTTTAAAGTTACACCAGTGAAGCCAAGGGTCAAGCCCTGAAAGTGTCTCTTAATCGCATTCCCTACACTGCTTCTCAAGAAGGAAATGGTTGAGTTTCTTTTGAGGCATTCTTTTTTTGTTTGGTTGGTTTTTCTTGAGTTTCGCTCTTGGCACCTAAGCTGGAGTGCAATGGCACAATCTTAGCTCACTGCAACCTCTGTCTCCTGGGCTCAAGTGATTCTGCCTCAGCCTCCTGTGTAGCTGGGACTACAGGCGCGCGCCACCAAGCCTGGCTAATTTTTTTATTTTTAGATGGGGTTTCACCATGTTTGCCAGCCTGGTGTCGAACTCCTGACCTCAGGTGATCCACCCACCTTGGCCTCCCAAAGTGCTGCAATTACAGGCATGAGCCACTGCACGCGGCCTCTTTTGAGGCATTCTGAGGTGGACACAATCTAGAAACATTAATCAAAAAATTTTTAAACATGTATTTATTTCTAGAATGCCTAGCATGGTTTATTCGATAATGGAATACAGGTACTCCTTGACCTGTGACGTGATTACATCCTGAGAAGCCCATTGTAAGTTTAAAATATCCTAAGTTGAAAATGCATTGAATACACCTACTGAATTTCATAGCTTAGCTTAGCCTATCCTACCTTGAACGTACTCAGAACACTTACATTAGCCTATAATTGGGCAAAATAATCTGACCTAAAACCTATTTTATAATAAAATGTTGAATATCTCAGGTAATTTATTAAATATTGTACTTAAAGTAAAAGATAATGCCATTGTAAAGTCAAAAAAATCATTAAATTGAACTACCATAAGTCAGGGATCTTCAGTACCATACAGCAGTGAAAAATAAATGAGCTACAGCTAAATATATCAGCATAGGTGAATGTCACAAACATGTGAAGATAAAAACCAAATACATAATTATTATTTAATTCATATAAAGTTAAAAAGCATGCAAACCAAACAACATAATGTGAGGGCATAAGTATATGATAAATTTTGAGAAAAGTCTATACACAAATGCAGGATTGGAGAAAGACGGAAATATAATTTGGGAAGGCTACATAGGGAATTTCAAATTACCGATAGTGATACACAGGTATTTTGTTTATTACTATTTTAATCATGTATATATGTTATATATTTATTACGTATGATATTTCATAATTATGTATTTAAGGAAATAATATACAAATGCAAGGCAATATCTCTATTGCAAAGTGGATATAGCAATATTTCAATATAGCATCAAATATTAACTAACATTTTCTTAATTAGAACTTCTCTATGCTCCAGTGAACTTTTAGTCATTGTAAGAACTGACAGGCTGGGCACGGTGGTTCATGCCTGCAATCCCAGCACTTTGGGAGGCTGAGGCAGGCAGATAACTTGAGGTCAGGAGTTTGAGACCAACCTGGACAACATGGTGTAACCCCCTTTCTACTAAAAATACAAAAGTTAGCCGGGCTTGCTGACGCACGCCTGTAATCCCAGCTACTAGGGAGGCTGAGGCAATCACTTGAATCCAGGAGGCGGAGGTTACAGTGAGCCTAGATCATGCCATTGCACGCTATTGGGCGACAGAGTGAGACTCCATTCCCCACCCCACCAAAAAAAAGAACTGACAGATCCTTTGAATTGTAAAAGAATAATTAAATCATTTCTAAGGTAGCAGAGTTGAGAGTATATTTTCTGACATTCTCATTTAAAAACCTGTTTATCAATATAAGAAAATTATGATGACTATTAACAGATGTATATGAATCACCATCACTTGCAATTCCTCACCACCAGATAACAGCATTTATTGAGTAACACCAGAGTTTTTGCCATCATTTGGAAAGATAATCAGTATGATTTTATTCTTTGTGACACTCTGAATTGGGGGAAAGCTAACTATTTGTAGCTGATATCTTAGGGATCATAGCAACTGATCTGTGGTATCAATTCCAATTCTTGACTGTTACTTCTCAAGCCTGTACATGAATTCAATAACAACAGTGAAATTATCCTGCAAATGCCACCCTTATGTTCATATGTGAAACCTGGGTTCTCTACATGCAATCGAACTACCTACACAGGTGACTTGAACCTATGATATGAGGGAACAGAGTAGCAGCCTTCCTAGAACCCACTTCACTTAGACCCACCTCTCACTTTGAACCCCTCCTACTCTTTCTCCTCTGGCTATTTTTGTGCTTAGGAACAAAAGACTGGGAAGTAGAAAAGTTTAGCTTTTTATTCCTTTCCCATCACTCTCAAAAGTGCAAAATTCTGAACTTACCAATGTTGAAGGTCACTGAGAAGTAGAAGGTGTTCAATCAATCCATTTAAATTAGTGAGTATTTTAGTGAGCACCCAGGTAGTCACATACTGTTCTAGGAGCTCAGAAGAACACAGAAGATAGGTTAAACGTGATGATTGTTTTTAAAAACTGTATAATTGGGGAGGCAATACTAAATACATTCTATAATTTAAAGCAGTACAAATAAGGTATACAATTACTTAGCATAGTATAGATACAATGCTACAGAAAGTCAACATCAGTTTTTATTTTAAAGTATTTTTTTCAAAAAGTTCTACCATCCTAAGATTTTATGTTTTGAACTATTCAAAAGTTAACTGAAGTTTAAATTGTGTATTAGACTCCAGTTATTGTATTTTGTATTTGGTATTTTTAACAAAATGATATCCCATTACTTAAAGTAACACTGCACGTTGGCTGCTTTGCCTATAGAGTAGCCATTCTTTCATTTCTTTACTTCTCTAGTAAACTTGCTTTCACCTAAAAAAAAAAAGTAACACTATATTTTAAGCACAATTTTAGCAAATAAAATCCAATATATAAAGCAAGTAATGCATCATGACCATGTGGGGTTTATTCCAGGAATGCAAGGATATTTTGACATTAGAAAAGCGAATATAGCAGGGTGTAGTGGCATGCACCTGTCGTCCTAGCTACTTGGAAGGCTTACACAGGAGGATCACTGAAACCCAAGAGTTTAAGGTTACAGGGAGCTGTGATCATGCCATTGGATGTTAGCCTGGGTGACAGAGCAAGACTCTGTCTCTCTCTCCTTCAAAAATAAATAAATAAATAAATCAAACTGACTAAATAGAAAAACCACGTGATCATCTCAATAAATGCAGGAAAAGATTTAGGAAAATCCAATATACATTTCTGAGAAGAATGCTTAGAAAACGAAAAATAGAAAGAAACCTCCTTAACCTGACAAAAGGCATCTTTGGAAAACCTACAAGTAACATCAGACTTAATGGTAAGACTGAAAGCCTTCTTTTTTTTTTTTTTTTTTTTTTTTTTGACGGAGTCTCACTCTGTCACCCAGGCTGGAGTGCTGTGGCACAATCTTGGCTTACTGCAACCTCCACCTCCCGAGTTCAGGAGATTCTTCTGCCTCAGTCTCCCGAGTAGCTGGGACTATAGGCGTGCGCTACCACACCCGGCTAATTTTTGTATTTTTAGTAGAGACAGGGTTTCACCATATTGGCCAGGCTGGTCTCGAACTCTTGACCTCATGATCTGCCCATCTCGGCCTCCCAAAGTGCTGAGATTACAGGCCTGAGCCACCGCGCCCAACCCGAAAGGCTTTTTAAGATCAGGAACAAGCTAAGCCATGTCCTCTACCACCAATTCTATTCAACATTATACTGGATATTCTATTCTGTTCAATCAGGCAGGAAAAATAACAGACACCATATTAGGAAGGAAGAAATAGAACTGTGTTTATTCATAGACAATGTCATCATCCATGTAGAAAATCTGATGGAATCTACAATGAGCCAGAATAAATGAGTTCATTGAGATTTCTAGTTATAAAATTAATGTACAAAAATTAATTGCATTTCTGCTAGCAACAATCAGAAATTAAACTTAAAAGGCAATACCATTTACAATAACATAAAAATATGGAATACTTAAAATTAAAATTTGGCAAGAGATATGAAAGAACTGTGTGCTGAAACTATTAAACATTGTTGAGAGAAATTAAAGAAAATCTAAATAAAGAAAGAGATAAATAGTGCTTGCGGGTCAGAAGACTCAGTATTGGCATAATGATAAATTGACCAACATAATACAAAGTCCAGAAATAGATACATACATAGGTAATTGATTTTTTTCACATGAGTGCAAAGGCAATTCACTGCAGAAAATACAGGTTTTTCAATAAAGGGTGCTAGAACAGGCAAATACCCATACGCAAAATAATAAACTTCCATCCACATTTCATATTATATTTTAAAAATTAACTCAAAATGGACCTCAGAATTAAAAGTAAAACACAAAACTATAACACTTCTAGAATAAAGTATGAGAGAAAATTTTTATGACTTTGAATTAGGCAAAATTTTCTTAAGGCAAAATTTTCTTAAGGCAAAATTTTCTTTCAACATCCAAAAGCAAGCCATAAAAGAAATAAAAAGACAAATTATACTTCATCGAATGGTAAACTTCTCTCTGAATGATGCTGTTAAAGAATAAAAAGACAAACCCCAGACTGGGAGAAAGTATTTACAAAGTATACATCTGATAAAAGGGTTATATCCAGTATACATAATAAAGAAATCTCTCAAAACTCAATAATAAGAAAACAACCCTTTCGAAAAAAGGGGCAAAAGTATTAAACAACCACTTCACTGAAGAAAATATATGAATGGCAAATAGGTATATAAAAAGATGCTCAAGGCTGGGCACAGTGCCTCATGCCTGTAATCCCAGCACTTTGGGAGGCCAACGCAGGCAGATCATGAAGTCAGGAGTTTAAGACCAGCCTGACTAACATGGTGAAACCTGTCTCTACCAAAAATACAAAAATTAGCTGGGCGTGGTTGTGTGCACTGTAATCCCAGCTACTCGGGAGGCTGAGGCAGAAGAATCACTTGGACCCAGGAGGTGGAGGTTGCAGTGAGCTGAGATTGTGCCATTGCACTCCAGCCTGGGTGACAGAGTGAGACTCTGTCTCAAAAAAAAAAAAAAAAAAAAGTTCAAAATCTTTAGCTACTAGGGTACTACTAAAATCGCTACATATCTATAAGAATGTCTAAAATAAAAAGACTGACCATATCAAGTGTTGGTGAAGGTGAGGAGCAGCTTGATCTCTATAGATCACTGACGGGAGTATAAGATGCTGAAACCACCCTCTCCTTCCAAAAAGGAAAGTATATGTCCATACAATGATTTTTACACAAATGTTTATAACAAATTTATTTGTAATAGTGTGATGGTTAACTTTAGGTGTGGTCTTGACTGGATTAAGAAACACATAGAAACGGCCCAGTGCGGTGGCTCACACCTGTAGTCCCAGCACTTTGGGAGGCTGAGGTGGGTGGATCACAAGGTCAGGAGATTGATGCCATCCTGGCTAACATGGTGAAACCCCATCTCTGCCAAAAAAAAAAAAACAAAAAAATTAGCCGGGCATGGTGGCAGGCGGTAGTCCCAGCTACTCGGGAGGCTGAGGCAGGAGAATGTCCTGAACCTGGGAGGTGGAGTTTGCGATGAGCCGAGATCACGCCACTGCACTCCAGCCTGGGCGACAGAGCGAGACTCCATCTCAAAAAAAAAGAAAGAAAAGAAAAGAAATACATAGAAACCTGGTAAAGCATTATGTTGGGGTCTGTCTGTGAGAGTGTTTCCAGAGGTTAGCATGTGAGTCTGAGTCAACTAGGTGGGGAAAATCCATCCTCAATATGGGTGGGCACTATCCAATCCAGCAGGGTCTGGAGAGAACAAAAACAATGAAAAAGCAAATATGTCAATCTATCTGCTGAAACTGGGAGACACCCTTCCTCTCTTGTCCTTGGAAAACAAACTATAGACTCCCAACCTTTGGACTCCAAGACTTGCCCCAGCAGCCCCTCTAAGTTCTCAGGCTTTTGGCATTGGATTGAGAGTTAACATCATAGGCTTCCCTGGTTTCAAGGCCTCTGTACTTGGACTGAGCCATGCTACCAGCACCCCAGGGTCTCCTGTTTGCAGATGACCTGTTGCAGGACTTCTCATCCTCCATAATAGTGTGAGCTAACCCCCCTAAATAAGTCCCCTCTCATATATCCATATGTATATACTCTTGATTCTGTCTCTCTGGAGAACCAAGCCAATACAAATAGCCAAAAATTGGAAACAATCCAAATGGCCATCAACAGGTGAATGGATACACAAATTGTGATATATCCATATGATGGAATAATACTTAGCAATAAAAAGGGATGGGCTATTGATACACATAACATGGATCTCAAAATAATGATGCTGAATGAATAAAGCTAGAAAATAAGAGAATATACTGTATGATTCCATTTAAGTAAAACTGCAGAAAATTCAAACTAATTTATAGTGACAGCTGATCAATTGTTGCCTGGGGCAGAGGTTAAGGAGGGGTGTGAGGGAGAGATTACAAATTAATAGGCGTGAGAAGACTTTGGGGAATTATGGCTATGTTCACTATCTTGATTGTGATGATGGTTTTACTAGTCTGTGTTTGTGTTGGTATAGGCATAAAAATAGATATATCATTTATGTATATCTAAATTTATAAAAGTATACAGTTTAAATATATGTAGTTACTGTTTGGTCAATTATATATAAATAAAACTTTAAAAATTATATAGGTCCCACAACTTTGTTCCCTTAATTATTCAAGAGTTTAACCAAAGTCTCTGATTATTTTTAAAATATTCACTGTTTCATCCCAAATGACACTACCCATAATTGGAATACTAAAAATTCCTTAACTGCATAATGAATTATTTTTAAGTACACAATGCAAAATGAACACTTATTTATTAAAATGATGTTTTTTAAAAAAACTTTGAAGCGATATCCAGACAAACTATAAAAATCTAACAAGAATTGCAAGCATGTGAAAGTAAAACTAGAATATAAAATGAAAATTACCTACATGTCCAAACAAGAATATACATAGAGGCCTGTGTAACATTTTCAATGGGATTTTCTCTTGGTGCAGTTCTAACCCTGTGATGAAAAATATCTTTTCTTAAAGTGTATAATTACCCTCTGTCACTCTTAAATCTCCTCTGGTGTCTAAGCTCGTTTAATAATGGTGAACAGATGAGCAGAAATTAAAAGTAAAGGCCTTCTACCAATTTAGCCCCCTGCACATAATGTACCTATAATGATAGTTTGATTGCCAGTGCCCATTATTTTGTTGCTGCCTTTTTTTTTCTATTACTGCACCAGAGCCCTGGGTTTCAAAAAGAATGCAGCATCCTGTTTGATAAAACCAGAGCAATTTACATGAACACCAGTTTTAGCCTGTATTAGAAAGATGCACAGAATAAAGTGGAAAACATAATGTAACGCCACGTGGACCATTTAATGTCAGTGGCACTCTTCACTTAAATATCATATTACATTTTGGTTAATTTATTTTCCAAGAAAGAAAAGTGAAAAGCATGACTTTTTTCGGTATAATAAGAGAGGAAAATTGAAGTGTTTATGGATAATAAAATGAATAAGAAAAATATATCGAAATGAGGCTAGCGAGTTCCCTACCACATTTCCCTCAGTGGATATGGAGCAAGTAAAAAATAGATATTTAAGGTAAAGCCAAAAGAGATATTATCCAAGTCTGGTAGAGAGCAGGCAAGTCTTGAAATACCATTATAATTTTAACTATTATTTGGATCGGAAAACCTCCTGTTCTAAGACTATTATCTTCAATTACTCTTATCCAATTATATATGGCATCTTGTTTATATTTCCATTTTTCCCAGGGAAAATTATGATAGTCATAATAACTGCTAGTAAGTCATGTAGGAAAGAAGCCTCCACACTATACATTATGATTGCAGTAAAAATAATAAATTGGGTTTTTCAAATGATTGTGATGACTTCCCCCACTTTTAACACTAAGTAGACCAGTTATTTTAGTGAAGTGTGGACCTGGCCTCAGACAGCTGCCTCAGTTCCCCGTGAGGACGTTGCTCCCCGGGATGCAGTGCTCCCTGCTGATGTGTGGGGAGGACTTCCAGGCCACTGGGCGCGCACGTCTGGGCCGCGGAAGTGGACGTGGGAGTGAAGAGACCCCTAATGCGACCTGACTAATATGCAGCACAAAGTTCTGTGAGAAGATGTGTTATGTAAAACACCACTCACCAGCAAACACACAGTCTCAGTGTGGAGCTGAGGGCTCAGTTATCGCTTCCCCTGCCTGGCAGACCTGAAGGATGTAAACAGCTTGTGGTAATACCAGGGCCCAATCTAGCGCCAGTAAAAGATCTCCCTCTCCACAGGCCTCTGCAATTACTCAGGAGGATTGTAGATGGTTTTCAGTTACCCTAAAAACATCCCGTGTAGGCCCGTCTTGTCCGTGGACAAGCAGACTGTAGGGATCATTTGTCTTTCCGTGGACGCTTTTCCTCGCCCTCCACCACCTGTACAAGCAACTCTGGCCCTCGACGTGCATCCCTTCAATCATTATAACCTTCTCCCTCAGTCACTTCCTTGATTTTATAGCAACGTGTGCTCCGTTTTCCCCTTAGATGTTCTGGAGCTTGGATAGGAATTTGAATCCATTCTTTGGGCTGTTTTCTGAGACCAGTTCTGTGTGGGGTCCTAAAGCTCCTTGTCAATGTGGGAGGCGATTTTGAGGCGATGGAAGCCGCGTTGGCCCTTGCACTCCCCGCTCCCGGGGGCAGTGGGGTTCAGCAGAGAGCACGATTTTACACATATTAAGTGCCTCTGAGTCCTGTAGAGAACCTCCAGCCCCAGACTTCCGCATGAAACAAGGGCGCACAGACTGGAGCTGTGGGGGGCTGAGGAGAGCCGTTTATTTGGAGAGCCTAGCACAGGAGGCGGCCCTGTCTCTATGGCTCTGAAGAGACCGCCTTTAGACTGCTAAGTGCTGCCCTGGTCTCTTTAAGAAGGGTTCAATGTCAGCAAGCTCGAAGCCAAGCAGAAGAAAAACAGCCTAAAGGAAGAAGGCTCGGGGGGAGTGACTCCACTAGGCCAGCCGAGAGCGAACCGGGTCTCTCCTCCTTGACTGAGTAACAGCCAGTGGGGCATGCAGGCACCCCGGCAAGTGCTACTGAGCATCAACTCCTAGGAGCCAGGCCTTACTAAAGGACAAAGGATGAGCACAGGACACAACCCATTCAAAGGCTTCCCAGCCTTAGCCGTGGCCTCCAGCACCTCTCACATAAGCAGCCGGTAATGGAGTCTCCCATGGAGGCGTTGGAGCTCAACCTTCTAAAGCCAGGTCCAACAACTACCCATTTGAATAGTTGGCCGGTGGCTCGGAGCCAGGCGTTCCTGTGGCAGGATTACATCTTCCTGTCTTCTTCTTTCTCCTCCTTGGCATTCGTAGACCCAGCAGAGACCCCGCAGGGATGGATAACCTGGTTTTTAGGTGCTGGGAGACGGGGACATACCAGGTAATGACATGCCTGGAAGACACAGCTCTGTCTTCCAGGCCCAGCAGGGAGCCCGCCTCCATAGCAGAGAGGATGGTCGAGCTGACCTAATAAATATTTTCCATCTCTAACCTCAGTAATTATTTTCATGTGTCACAGCTCAGTAAGGAATGATGAAAAATAAAGTTTCCCTGATTAGACAAGACCCGCAGATCACTGGGAGTAGAATCTGAAACTGTTCTCTGTATTGCTCAAGAAGTTATTCTCCACACTCATCAGAGAGCTGATGTCACCTCATCCCTACTCAACTACACAAAGTAAGTGAGTTTCTTTCTTTCCTGATTACATGTCTATTTTTTCCTTGTCATCTCTTACACCCCATCCCTCCCCACTCCAAAATCTACAATAGTGGAGTTTTTATCTGCTCTTTTCTCCTTTGAAGGTTTGAAAACTTACCTATTTCTGTGTGAGAATCTCAGATCCCATTCTGCTTACAGCCACAATACTTCTCTGCGGGGTGGGGAATGTGGTCGGATGAGTGGTAGGAAAATGCCTTTCGGAAAATTTTTTGATTTGCTACACTCTATTGAGTCCTAGTGGGAAGTCAGCATCCCTTTACTATTTTGGAAAATTCTCAGAAACTATATGCACAAAAGTTTCAGCAAAACATTTTCCATCCTAATAACTTTTTCTAGATTGTCCCAAGGTAAGAAGAGAGGGGCTAGGGAAGGGAGCCTGTTAAAACATGGTTCTTCCTTCTTCCCCATGCTGGGCTAGGGGCAATGCCATCTCTAAACGAGAATCCCAATTTAGGGAAGCTTTTGGCCCGGGGAAAGAGGTGGTTAGCATAATAAAAAAAGCCTCATTTAAACTATTTGCATTTAATTTCGGTTCAGACCTCCTCAGTAGAGTTTACTCCACTGTAGATTATTGCACCACAGTGCAAATAATAAAAAACAAACAAACAAGCAAACAAACAAACAAAAAAAAACACACAGTGAGCGATGTACCTAGGTCTGGGTCCCATGTGGAGACATTGTGCAGGAACCCCGGTTGGTGAATCCAGCTGGCACATGTGCCCTTCTATTACCCTTGGTGGGTGTACTTGTGTGGGGTAATCTGGGCATGAACAGAAAAGATATGTCGCAGCTGAAGGGGAATAGGAGGGTTTTTTTCCCCCCTTGGGGAAGCTGAATAAACGGTGTATTGTACACCTGTGTTTTGACTGCAGCCCATCGAATGAGGTCAGGTGTGAAATTTTCCATTTGTGGTGACATGTTGGCATTCAGAAAGTTTTGGATTTTGGATCATTGCAGACTTGAAATGTTTGGTTGAGGGATGCTCAACCGGTTTTAGAATTAATGATAAGTTCTCTTCAAGGGCTTATTGCTTAACGAGATCCAACATTGACAGGATACAGACAACCAGAGAAAAAATCATTTTCTAGGGGTTTGTGCTAATGTTGTTTTCCATCACACTGTCCAAGAATCTTCCTAAGGGAGAAGGGCTTTACCTTTGAGAAAACTTCAAAAGTGTGATCTGCTTCCTCAAGTCCAGTCTAAGAGGCAACAAGTTTGGTAGCTAAGTGTGCTGGTTTTGAGGTCAGTATACCTGTGTTAGAGCCAAGAGAAATCTTAGGGAGCCTTTAGTGACATCCTTCTTCTTACAGAAAAGGAAAATGAGGCCACGAGAGGAAAGGTGACTTTCTCGAATGTTTACAGTAGAAGCCATGTCTTCTAAAATTGCTTCTAATGTTTCTTCTCAGAGAACTGGCAGAACTAGCAAAGTATCTCTCCAAACCATAGTCTACTTTTTCTAGTTTTTGTATGAGTCATTTTGTTTTGCTGTGTGTGTGTGTATTTTTTTTTTTTGAAGTATAACATAGATGCTCACAAGTGCACAAATCATAAGTGTACACCTGGATCCATGTTCATAAAGTGGTCACATCCATATAACCAAACACCCAAGTCAAGAAACAAATTGTTACCAAGTCCCCTCCCACTTTGTTCCCCTTTCCAGTCACTGTCCCACTAAGAATAGCCACTGTTCTGACTTTCCTGGCTTTAAACTTTCGGTAAAGTGGATCATGTGGTATGTGCTTTTTGATCTGGATTCTTTTGCTCAATGTTGTATTCATGAAATTCATCTCTTGAATTGTATGTAGTAATAGTTTTTTTTATTGACACACAGTATTCCATTATGTAAATACCAAATTTATTTATCCATTCTACTGTCGACATTTGTGTTATTGTCAATTTTTATCTATTATGCATAAAGTAAACATTTTTGTACATGTTTTGTCAGGCATATGTATGTCTCACTGGTGGAGTAGAATTGCTGAGTCATAGAATATTTGTAATTTAGCTTTAGTAGATACTGCCCAACAATTTCCCAAAGCGATTGTACCAATTTACACCTTTACCACCAGTGTATGAGAGTTCTAATTGCTCTATATCCTTGCCAAAACTTGCCACTAACAATGCCTTTCTCAAGAAATAAATTTATTGCTTTTCTTCCATTTGTGGAAGTTAGTTAAAGAGGTGAAAAGAAGAATTTTGTCTCAAATTTATTTTATATTTCTAATGGCTTTTGAGATGTCTCAGGTCCCACCCCCTAAAGATTTTCTGTTTTACCGCAGTATTGTCAGTCTTAGGTAAATGACTATAGGAGTATAATTTAGAATTATAAGAAGGCTATTCCTAGAGGACTTTCTGGCCACACACTTAGCTAAAATATTACAATTAATGATGGCTTCCATTGGCTCTTAAAGTCTTGTGCTTTTCAGGAGTGCTTTATTGAGAAACAAAGATTTACTTTCAGCTAAGACCATAGCTGACAGTTCTGTGCCAGCTTGACGGTAGGTATCCTGATGTTAATTCCAAAGACAGATGAAGAAAGGATATCATCAGTAGGGATGAGGTAGAACACTATCACTCACCCCTTGGGTCAAGTGCTAGCTTGCAGCCTCCACATTTTAGAGACTACTTTATTATCAGAATGTTTACTTGGCCTGTAGAGTTATGGTAAGAGCAGAAAGGAGATAAACTTAACCTTAATACTGGTATTTGAAACCCAGTGTAGACTATTTGAAAACAAAACCTTTAACTGTCACTAAGTCCAAAATTAAAGTTTTGCCCCAAACAGAAACCAATTGATCCAGTGTTTTTATGCTGTATTAACAGCACAATCTATCTAGCTGCATCTCTGAGGCCATCAAAATCAGTACTATTTGGGCCAGCACTCTATAAAAATAATTTAATTTACATCTCCAATACCTGAGATAGATATAAACTCAATTGACTTATAATAGTGACATAATGTAATTTGCTGAAATCTTATACTATGCCAATGCCAGTTGTATAATAATCTCTTTAAATACATTATTATACAGTCCTGTCCTGACAATATCCCTTTGGGAGAGTTACGTTGTCCCCAGTTTGTGTATTAGAAAACTGAAGCATAAAAAAGTTAAAAAGACCTTGCCCTTCTATAAGTGTCAGCGTAGGGATTCAAGATAAAGTCTGTTGGATTTCAGTTCTCTCACAGGAACCACTGCCCTTGCCTGGCTCCTGCTGAAAACATACAGCTTTTCTTCAAAGGGCTTCAAGCTGGAAAGACCTGCAAGTCGTAATCTGAGCCCTATGTTTATCTCCACCTTTCTCTACCTGTGTCTTCCCCTATCTCTGTGACTCTCTCCACCTCGTTCATGACCTGTCACCCACCAACTTTCTTGTCATGAAAGGTGCGCTTTGTGCATTTGCTTCTCCTGATAAATATCCAACAGAGAAGGCCTCACAAACACATTTTAGTTTGAAGCAGACTCTGCTGCAGCACCATCTGCCAGCTTGATAAAGACAATCCTCCTTTAATTAGGAATGTTGAAATGTTGGAAATCCAGGCCAACTTCTAGTGTTACAGAGAAAACTTAGAGTATGGAATCCTTGGAGGAAGAAGCCGAGAGTTGGGCCCAGATTTTCAGGGAAAACACACCACTTGCCTGAGTTCAGGAGAAATGTGGCCTTGTGTTTGTCCTTGGGAGGCTTCCTGCACCCTCCCAAGTGGCCTCCGTGGTCGCACTGCCAGGGGCCAATGCACTGGGAAAAGTTCTCAGTGTGTTCACATGTTTTTAGCTTGTGTCTTTCCTTACATATGTGTGGGTTTTTTCTTAATAAAGGTTTGGCCAAAACTAACTCTTTTTGAATGTGCAGTTATTGAACAAATACTAGACATTTCTCCAAAATTCCCATTGAATTTGAATATTCCAGAAAGGCACTTTACCCTGAAGAGAGTTTTACTTCAGGCCTGGGGTGCATTCTTTCTAAAATGGTGGAAATCAAAATTAGGTATACCTGGGAATTATTGCACACATAGTATATATAATTGTAGAGTTAATACAATGCCATTTTAAATCATTGAAAGAGAATGTATACTTGAATGTAGTATAGTCACTATAGCCAAACTGATAATTTTTTTCATGTGTTACATAGATTTTAATATAATCAAGCCTTCTAAAATAAAAAACAATTTGGTGCATTATAACGATAGATTTGTTTTATTTCAGCTGTTTAATGTTCCTTGAAGGTAAAGTGGTTGTTTATGTTCTTAAATTTTAGCCATCTTTTATTAATTTAGAAAGTAATGTAATCTATTATTATAACTACCGTTTAGCTGAATTGTCTATTTTTAAAACAGTTTTTATAATATGATTTGATAGTAAATGTTAATCATTTCTAGAAAGACGTGTGTTGGAACTTAGCAATAATGTTGTACCATGTATAATAATAGTGAGAAGAATAAATCCATGGCAAGTTTTACCTTAGGGAAATGATGTAATATTTCAATCCCCAGACAAAATTCTATGAAAGGAAACCTTTTTTTTTTTTTTTTTTTTGAGACCAAATCTTATTGTTATCCAGGCTGGGGGCAATGGCACAATCTTGGCTCACTGCAATCTCCAACTCCCAGGTTCAAGTGATTCTCCTGCTTCAGTCTCCCAAGTAGCTGGGACTAGAGGCGTGTGCCACCACGCCAGGCTAATTTTTGTATTTTTAGTAGAGATGGGGCTTCGCCATGTTGGCCAGGCTGGTCTTGAACTCCTGACCTTAGCTGATCCACCTGCCTTGGTCTCCCAAAGTGCTGGGATTACAGGCATGAGGCACTGCGCCCGGCCAGGAAATCTTACAAGAACTTTAATATCTCAACACTGCCACATTCCTTTATTGCTTAATATAAGATATAGCCATTCATGTTTCTTTAGCTAAAACCACTGAAGAGCTAGAAATAAGCTGAACAAACGTAATTAATTTCACTTGACTGTAATATACAACACCGCAAACACACTGACACACACTCCCTCCTAGATGGGCCCACACAGAGCAGGAATGAAGATACAGTTTTCAACACATATAATACAGGTAGTATTAAGTTTTACCAGTCAGAATAAGATAAAACTTTTTTGATTTTTTTAATTCCCCATAAGTATATAGCAGGTTCTAGTCCTAAAGGATTCAATATCATGCTAAAAATAAGTCACGGTGAAAGGAAACCCCTATTAGCCCCTATTATGGCATATCTCCTTAAATTTGAGTCAGGGCTGACATTTTTGTTTTTATGAAAGTGCTGTAATATACATAACAATGAAGACCTTTGACCCTAATCACTTCTTGCAGGATTCTGTTGTACCTGGTGGAATCCATAGATCACTGATCTGTCAATTGCAGGCTTTTGTGGGACACGTGTTGTCCCAAGGACAGTCAGCCACCAGCACTGCACCTGCATGTACCAGTTTGCTATCCTTGTTATCAAAATTAATCCGGCTTAAAAAAATTATTTCAGAGCTTCAAGTGATAACAACATTCAAAATTTGACAGACAAATAAGTCATCAATCCTAATTTATGTCCTTCACAGTAGAGATATTGGGGAAAACACTATTGTACAGTCCACATCATCAATGTCAAGTTTTTTATATGTGCTCTGCGTTACCAACTAAAGTTATAAGTTGTTTTCAAGAATGACGTTGAATTTTACATATCCTGTCGAAAACCAATCTTATTATAACTTCTACTTTTTCCAGCTTCATCCTTTTTATCTCAGTGATTACTAAATCCTGTCAATTCTTCCACCTACATTTTCTCTCTAAATCTTTGCTTTCCATCTTCATTACCTCTGTTTTACTGGAGAGTAATAGCAATGGAGCTAAAATTGGTCTTCTCTACACTTTCACAAGTTTATTAAACATCTACTTTATGCCAGACCTTGTATTGACTCAAACAGAAATTTGAAAATAATGTGCATATGGCATGCTGTATTAGTCTGTTCTTGTCCTGCTATAAAGAAATGCGAGTCGGGGTAATTTGTAAAGAGAAGAAGTTTAATTGGCTCATGGTTTGGCAGGAAGCATAGTGACTTCTGCTTCCGGGGAGGCTTCAGGGAGCTTTCAGTCCTGGTGGAAGGCAAAGCGGAAGCAAGACTTCTCACGTGGCCAGAGCAGAAGGAAGAGAGAGAGGCTAGAGGTGCTAAACACTTTAAAAACAACCAGATCTCACAATAACACACTCACTCACTATCATGAGAAAAGCACCCAGGGAGGTGATGGTGGTAACCCATTCATGAGAAATCTGCCACCACGATCCAGTCACCTCCCACCAGGGCCCACCTCCAACACTGGGTATTATAACTTAACATGAGATTTAGACGGATCTGTGACGTGGGACACAGATTCAAACCATATCAAGCACTTATGAAGTCACAACGGCTAGTTGGTGAGTGCTAGAGGAGAATGGCAAAATTCGAGGAGGGAACTCAGAAGCATAGAAGTGAATCTCAACTTAGCCAAGTGATTATAGCCAAAAGTCAGAGAGCAAGGCAAAAACATCTCAAAAAGTTTCATTGCCCAGCCAGGCATGGTGGCTCATGCCTATAATTCCCACACTTTGGGAGGCCGAGGTGGGTGGATCACCTGAGGTCAGGAGTTCGAGACCAGCCTGGCCAAGATGGTGAAAACCCATCTCTACTAAAAATACAAAAATTAGCTGGGTGTGGTGGCAGGCGCCTGTAATCCCAGCTACTCGGGAGGCTGAGGCACGAGAATCGCTTGAAAAAAAATGGGAGACGGAGGTTGCAGTGAGCCGAGATTGTACCATTGCACTCCCTGGGAGACAGAGCAAGACTCTGTCTCAAAAAAAAAAAAAAGTTCCGTTGCCCTTGAAAATTTTTCGTGAAGGTGTCATGTTGGTACCATGTGCCATCTGTCAATAAATTCATCCCAGGCAGGCTTTTCTCCCACCTTTGTGGAGAAGGCTGTTCCTTCAGTTGAGTGCCAGATAAAAAAAATGGCTTCCATTTTGAATTCATGGGGTACCAAAAATACATCTGTTGAAACACTGGCATTCCATTCAGTGTGGTGAAATTGTTCACCCCATGAAAGGCCTGAAGAAACTGTTGAGTGAAAGAGCAAGTTACATTTCCCATCTTCTTCTCACTTTAGGACATGCTCTCACTCAGTAAAATGAAATGTTTAAGTTTTGCCTGCAGTATTTCAGCATTTAAATTGCAGTTTTGGCAGGGAGTGGTGGCTAATGCCTGTAATCCAATAATCCAACACTTTGGGCAGCTGACGGAGGCAGATCACCTGAGGTCAGGAGTTCGAGACCAGCCTGGGCAACATGATGAAATCCCATCTCTACTAACAATACAAAAATTAGCCGACGTGGTGGTGGGCACCTGCAATCCCATCTACTCTGGAGGCTGAGGCACAAGAATTGCTTGAACCCGACGGATAGACGTTGCAGTGAGCTGAGATTACACCACTGTACTCCAGCCTGGGTGACAGAGCAAGACTGAAATTGCAATTTTGTTAATTAGCCGGGTGTGGTGGCACTCACCTATAGTGCTAGCTACTTGGGAGGCTGAGGTAGGAGGATCCCTTGAGTTCAGGAGTTCCAGGTTACAGTGAGCTATGATTGCGTCACTGCCTTCCAGCTTGGGTAACAGAGCACAAGACCCTGTCTCCCTCTCAAAAAATAAAATAAAAGCAAAACAAAATTTAAAAATTAATTGCAATGTTACTCTTGATTCTTCTGTCAGGCATTAATATTTGACTTTTAGAAAATCAAAGCTGAAAGCGTGAACATTATTATTTGGTCACAAGTGTTTAAAGGAGTTTACCATTATCAGATTAGTGATTTAGAATGGTGAGTTGTAGCTTGGAGGAGGTATATAAGGGAGGGATAGAGGACATAGCATTGGATATTGTCACAAAGGCTTAAGAGGGCTGTCAATTTTATCACCTACATTTTTTCTCTAAATCTCTCTTTTCCATCTCTGTTACCTCATTGACAGTTTTTTCAGGCCTTTCATGGGGTGGACATCTCACCACACTGAATGGAATGCCAGTATTTCAACAGATGTATTCCTAGTACACCATACATTCAAAGTGGAAGCCAATTCTTTTCATCTGGTACTCAACTGAAGGAACAGCCTTCTCCACAAAGGTGGGAGAAAAGCCTGTCTGGGAAGAATTTATTGAGAGATGGCACATGGTGCCAACATGGCACCTTCATAAAAGATTTTCAAGGGCGATGAAACTTTTTGAGACTTTTTTTGCCTTGCTCTTTGACTTTTGGCCATAATCACTTGGTTAAGTCTGATTCCATTGCGATGCTTCTGAGTTTCCTTCTGGAATTTTGTCATTCTCCTCTAGCACCCACTGTCTAGCCTTTGTGACTTCATCAGTGCTTCACATGCATGCTCTTTTCACATTTCTGTTTGAGTCAGTACAAGGTCTGGCATGAAGCAGATGTTTAATAAACATGCAAAAGTGTGGAGAAGACCAATTTTAGCTCTATTGGTATGTCAATAATTTTTACTTAGCATTATGATCATTATATTCATGTGCAATTGGAACTTAAAAAAATCCCTCACTTGGCACTGAAGCATGACAAATATAATTTTTGGGAAAACTCCCCAAGTTTCTCTAAGCACCATGTGGAGGCCTCATGGACCCAGAGTTCCTGACTTGTCTGAAGTATAGCTACATAACCAAAGAGGGGGACTGTATTATGCCTACAGGAGTCCCTTTAAGAGGTATAAATGAGATTTCCCTGGTTCTGTTCTTTGCAGTGAAGCTTTCTGCTGCGACTTTAACGTGAGCAGGAGTGTCTCCATTTCAGAAATACAAGTGCAAACAATCTGTGTGTCTGCATAACATTTCTTTAAAGTCAGAAGAGTTTATGGGAAGTGTGGTAGCCCTGGGAGGGGGCTGAAGACTGGCTAACCCTACCACAGAGCCTGTAGGAACCCAGTGGCCTCACTGACTTTCCACCAAGGTTTGTGTCAAGGTTTGTGGGGGTTGTTTCATACCAAATAACTCAGACAGAGGATTAAACACATTTCTATGCAACTGTGGCAGATTTGGGTTTTATTTTTACCCCACAGTCCTTAAATTACAATACCTCTTTTGATGTGGCATATGCACATTGTGTATTCTTAACTGCTTATTTGGATACATTTGGGACTCTCAGAAGCCTTTTTTTTTTCACTATAGATGCCAATAAATATGTCTGCAGGGCGAAGGGAGACTGTACTTTTAGATTCCTGGCTTGAGGATCCTAACGAGGTTTTTAAAATTTATAACCTAATAATGAGCTGTGTCTACCACTGCATCATACGGAAAGAGTTTTATTTTCCTTAAAGGGAAAGATGCAGGATTTTTGGGTCTAAAAATGACCTGTTATAGTTTCCCAACTAGAAATTCTAACTACCTTCATTGTCTGGTGTTCCCTTATTGCTGTCTCCGAAAATTAAAACTGTGGAGAAGCTCCATTGAACAAGAGCCACAGACTCTTGGTTAAAGTCCTTTTCCTTCTTCACTAATAGCTAACTTTATCCTAAGGCCACTACATCCTTGTTCCTGTTGTCCTTTGACTTACAGTTACAATATTATTTTTTTTCTATTGACGTGTGCCATATTTTGAATGCTTGTGTCCCATCAAATATGTATGCTAAAATCCTAAACTCCAAGGTTAAGAGGTAGAGCCTTTGGGAGGTGGTTTGGTCATGAGGGCTCTGTCCTGATGAATGAAATTAGTACTCCTATAAAAGAAACCCAAGGGAACTTGCTTCCCTCTCCCACAGTGAAGATACTCCCTGTGAATCAGAAAACATGCTCTCACTAGACACCAAATCTACCAGTGCCTTGATCTTGCACTTGCTAGCCTCCAGAACAGTGAGAAGTAAATGTTTGTTGTTTACAAGCCATACAGTTTGTGGCATTTTTGTTATACCACTTCGAATAAACTAAGACAATATCTAGGGCATTTGTAATATTTTTGCCATCACAAGTAATTCTGAAAATATTTTAAAATAAATGAATACTGATATAGAAATTCCAGAAATGATAAGTACTATGGTTTGAATATTTGTCCCCTCCAAAACTCATGCTAAAACTTAATCCCCGCTGGGCACAGTGACTCATGCCCATAATCCCAGCACTTTGGGAGGCCAAGGTGGGTGGATCACCTGAGTTTGGGAGTTCAAGACCAGCCTGACCAATGTAGAGAAACCCTGTCTGTGCTAAAAATACAAAATTAGCTGGGCATGAGGAAGCATGCCTGTAATCCCAGATACTCGGGAGGCTGATGCAGGAGAATCGCTTGAACTTGGGAGGCAGAGGTTGTGGTAAGCCAAGATTGTGCCATTGCACACCAGCCTGGGCAACAAGAGTGAAACTCTGTCTCAAAACAAACAAAAAAACAAACAAAAATTAAAAAAAACTTAATCCCCAATATAACAGTATTAAGAGTTTGGGTCTTTAAGAAGTGATAAACCATTCATAGATTAATGGATTAATGGGTTATTGAAGGAGTGGATTAGTTATCATGAACATGGGGCTTTTGTAAAAGCCACTGTGGCTGTCTCTTGTGAGCCCCCTTGCTGTGTGATGCCCTGCGCCACCTCCTCGGTACTCTGCAGAGTCCTCACCAGCAAGAAGGCTCTCATCAGATTTGGCCCTTGACCTTGGACTTTGCAACCTCCAGTGCTGTAAAAAATGAATTTCTTTTCTTTATAAATTACCCAGTCTTAGGTATTCAGTTATAGTGACAGAGAATGGACTAAGACAACAAGAAAGCTGCCAAGATGAATCATGGTGCACTCAAAGTGACTATAAAAGAACAAATGGAGGCTAGGCGCGGTGGCTCACGCCTGTAATCCCAGCACTTTGGGAGGCTGAGACGGGTGGATCATGAGGTCAGGAGATCGAGACCATCCTGGCTAACAGGGTGAAACCCCATCTCTACTAAAAATACAAAAAAATTAGCCAGGTGTGGTGGCAGGCGCCTATAGTCCCAGCTACTTGGGAGACTGAGGCAGGAGAATGGCGTGAACCCGGGAGGCAGAGCTTGCAGTGAGCCGAGATTGCGCCACTGTGCTCCAGCCTGGGCAACAGAGCAAGACTCCATCTCGGAAAAAAAAAAAAGAAAAAGAAAAAGAAAAATGGGTAGGGGAATTGATGCTGTAGAGGAGAAGAAATATTTTCATCATCAATCACTAGGTTCATGGCTGAGACCCCTATGACAAAAAATACATTAACAAGGGAAAAGCCTACAAAAGTATTTAGTAAGTTTGGCATGACATGGGAACCTTTCTAAGGAAATGGAGACCCCCTCCTGCAAAATGGGTAAACCTGTATATATTTTATGCTAGGTTGGAAGAAAATGTGGATAGTCATAGGAAACTACGATTGGATTAAAAAGTATAATCTCATGGTCATAAACTGGGAGAAAACTCCCAAAGTTTGTTCAGAGACTTCTCTGTAACACTGTGTCTTCAGAGATAAGGATGTTCTTTCCTCCCAGTATAGAAAGGGCACCTCTTGAATGAGGGTCTTATGATCTGCTTCAGAGGAAGGTCAGTGTGATGGTTAATATTGAGTGTCAACTTGATTGGACTGAAGGGTGCAAAATATTGTTCCTGGGTGTGTCCATGAAGGTGTCACCAAAGGAGATTAACATTTGAGTCAGTGAACTGGGAGACGCAGACCCACCCTCAACCTGGGTGGGCACCACCCAAAGCTGCCAGCACAACTAGGATAAAAGCAGGCAGAGGAACATGGAAAGACTAGACTGGCTTAGTCTGCCAACCTACATCTCTCTCCTGTGCTGGGTTCCTCCTGCCCTTGAACATCAGACTCCAAGTTCTTCAGCTTTTGGACTCTTGGACCTTTGACCACAGATTGAAGGCTGAACTGTCTGCATCCCTACTTTTGAGGTTTTGGGACCTGGACTGGCTTCCTTGCTCCTCAGCTTACAAATGGCCTACTGTGGGACTTCACCTTGTGATCATGTGAGTCAATATTCCTTAATAAACTCCCCTTTACCTATACATCTATCCTGTTAGTTCTGTCCCTCTAGAGAACCCTGACTAATACAGTCAGAAACTTCTTCCTGGGTTTTATGGCCTGCTTCAGGGGGAAGGCCAAGAGAAGTTGAGAGAGTGACCTTCCTGCTTCTGTGGTTTTCTCAAATGCCAAGATGCCATATTTGGCAATAGTGTGTCCTGACCCTCATTATGCTTATGCTGACCAGTGACCAAGGTCTTCCAATTTGGAGGCTCAAAGCTATGACCTTCAAGTTCATTGTCTAGTGCTTACAATTTCTCATTCATTTTCACTGTTGAAGAAGGCCATTTAAGTTCATCAGTGACACTTTGATGACCTGGCATATTTTTAGCCTCTGGAGACTTGCATGTGAGGCTAGAGGCAGGAGATCGGGGTTGTGGTTCAGCTTCACTGCCAAGCATAGCATTGTGTGTTACCTCGACTTTTTTCTGGAGTTCTCAAGGTCCTAATTGAGTAATCCTATTAGTGGTGTATTTTAGGAGAAAATATTGTAGGGGAAAGAATGAATACTGCTCCATAATCATGCAGAGTAAACTTCGTATTACAATAATCTACCATCAGTCATCATGCAAAATGACATGTCTTGTTGACTTGGAAAAGAAATCATTTGAAAGCTTTATCCTTTTCTTTTTTGTCTATTTGGAGTTTTCTATTGTATACATTTTAGTCATTCTTTGGATCTTGTCAAATTTGAAACATCTTAGTAAAGAAGACAATTTCCTTTTTTTTTTCTTTTTCTTTTTCTTTTTTTTTGAGATGGAGTCTTTCTCAGTCACCCAGGCTGGAGTGCGGTGGCTCAATCTCGGCTCACTGCAAACTCCGCCTTCCAGGTTCACGCCATTATCCTGCCTCAGCCTCCTGAGTAGCTGGGACTACAGGCGCCCGCCACTGTGCCCGGCTAATTTTTTTGTATTTTTAGTAGAGAGGTGGTTTCACCGTGTTAGCCAGGATGGTCTCGATCTTCTGACCTCGTGATCCGCCCGTCTCGGCCTCCCAAAGTGCTGGGATTACAGGCGTGAGCCACTGTGCCCGGCCAAGAAGACAATTTTCTTTGAAATTTTATAGGAAAGATAGTGATAATGGATGGGTGGGAACTTCTTTCAGATCTTACTTGATTCGGCTACTTAGTGAGCTTCTGAGTTACGGAGTAAATTTTTGTTGGTAACTTTACAAAACCATTTTGCCCTTTGTTCAAAAACCCTCTCACATTTTCAAACAAGTTTTGTCCGAATCCTAAAAAATGTAGAAATTCTTAGAAAAATAAAATAGAGGAGTATATGGATATATGGACAAAAGAAAGATAAAATTTCTTACTTAATGTATTATTGTATAACTTCCCAGGGGGGGAAGTCCACTTTGAATTCTATTGTGTAGATGGAATGACTATATATGCAAATTGCTTATGATATTTCTCTGTTTATATGCATGTATGTGTATGGAATCTGTGGGCTTTTTTGTGTGGGTGAATATGTGGTCAAATTATGTGGATGGGCTTGTTTGTTGGGAAATATGGGGTGTATACAGGAAATTAGGAATTAGAAGCCCTTATGGTTTTACTTTAACAGAGGTAGGAATGGATTGGAGTGGCTTTCATTTTTTATATGAAATCATTTAAGCTGGAATTATTCTTATAATATACATCAAGCAGAAATCCAAAACAGTTTTAAGACATGAATTGTCACAAAGAAGGTAAGCTCCCAAAACTAGAAAAAAGGGAGTACATTCTTTTAATGGGGGAATACCTGACCTGAAATGTAATAGTTTTATTTCTATAAAACTGACTCCCAGATCATTGAAGAAACAACTTTTCTACACCTTACATTTTCAAAAACCTGTCTGAATCGTTTAGACAATTTAAGACAAATAGTTATATAGCCATCTGCCTAGATACGCTTAACCCTAAGCCAATGAGTGTGTAACGGTGGAGAGCTCCAAAAAGAGTCAGTCTGCATGCAGTGTAGAACTGAAAAAGGACACCAACATCCACAGATGGATTTGCCTACCACATTGAAATCAACATGGCAAAGATGGGAGGAAATGAAAAGTGTTTATTTCCTCAGGAAATCTCATATATTCATTCTGATGGGAACACATCCATTCAACAAACATTTAGTGAGAGCCTACTATGTGCCAGACCCTCTGTTGCATGCCAGAGAAGATTCATAAGAGAGATTCTTCTGGACCGCCATATACATGGTGCATGTTATAGCAGAGTCTGGGCAGAGCCCTGACCAGTCTCCTCAGGGAAGATGAGCCTCACTGAGGAAGGTGACATTTGGCTAAGTCCTGAAGGATGAGTAGGAGTTTCTATGTGGAAAATGAGAATAGCATCCCTGGCAGCAAGGCCAATGCTGAAGAGATGCACAAAGTACATGATGTGTTTGGGGAACAACAGGAAGTTTCGTGTGGGTGGAACACAAGGCTAGGTAGATAACAAACACTTTCTGGCTCTTACCACAGGGGTCACAGTCTGGTGTCCCATTCAATTTGGTTGGCAGACTTTTTTTTTTTTTTTTGGCCCATACAGTGTTTTAAAAATATTTTGAATTAGTTGCCAAGATTTAAAAATTGGAAGATTTCTCATAAAATTCCAGATTTCTGGCTTCTCTTGAAAAAAAAAAAAATTAGAAGATCTGGCAACACTGGGCCCACATTCCCACATGGCAACAAATGACTGGAGCTGAGTAGCAGCTCCCATGCCCCCTCCCTCTTTGAAAGAAGTATGTGCTTGCCAGTTCACCCCAGTCTCCACCTTGCTATCTTCTCTCCTTCGTGTTACATGCCTGGCCACTTCCAAGCCTGTTGGTCACTGGGGTAGAATAGTGAACCTAACAACCATGATTCTTGTTCTCATGGAACAAACAAAGTATTATAGAAGACTTCCTGGTGACAAGTGGGAGGAGCTCAGATTAAAAGAGAAGTTGGAGCCAGCATGAGGAAAGAGCCTTGCATATCTCCCTAAGGAATTTGGACTTCATCCTACAGGCCTATATGGAGACAATAGATATTCTTAAGACAGTGATGTGACTAAATCTATCCTTCAGAATTCTGACAGTAGAGTGGAAGATGGCATGGAATGAAAGTCCATGGCCAAGAAACAAATAAAAAGCCATCACAGTGGCCAAGAGAAACCCAAACTAGACAATGATACCCTATTTATGACCTTAAGAAAGCCACAATCTAAATTTGAACAATTAAAGCATTTTTCAAAGAGAGATCTTATAAAACCTTCAAACACAGCAACATGTTAATTTATGTATTTTAAATATTGATATGTAGAATGAAAAAAAATCTTCAGCAGAGTAACACAGTAAGGAAATGCCAACCTTTGAAGTTTTGTGCTAAATAGCAAACATTAAGCCTCACACCTTCAGAAACTCATCTCTAGGCAGACCCACAGATCTTTTCCCATCAATTTATAATTCATAATATATCATGATCTAGCCCTCCATGAAGGAATTTATATATCAGACCAGTTGACTCAATTGCAAAAAAAGTTCATAAAATGAAAGACATAATTTTTATTGGTTCTAGGTTCCCACAACAATGGAAAAGCAGAATTCTGTTTACTTGAAAAACTCTTCAGGACATGAATAATCAAACTTAAATCCCAGAAAAATGTGATCAAGTTCACTTATACTCTGTGGATGAAGACTTTGCTTTCTTAGGTTCCCATATATTTTTACGTAAACCTAAGATTTATTTTATATTTTTACAGGGAGTTGTCATTTTATCCTTCTCTTCATTATATTATTTTTCTAGAACTTATCTAGAGCAGGGAAGATGATGAGCAAACTTCAGAAAGAGTTATGATGCCAATGGATATCCTACTTTTAAAAATATGAAGTTTTATACAAATGTACAGTTGTATGATTTAAAGGAAAAGGAAAAGCAGGTTGCTAAAATCTTTGTAATGAATAACAATTCTTCAAATTCCTAATGGGTATACTCTAAAGGGCTCATTATCAAATAAAGCTGCTCATAAATGTCTCAATCTTCCATTCTGCCAAGCATTTCTATCCTTTCCATAGCCTGTAACTTGCTTCTTGAGTTTTCTTTCAAGGACTAATACTCAGGTACACAGATGAGTTAAGTTACATGTCTTCTGTACAGGTACATCAAACCACCTTGGATGAATGAGATCTTAGAACACACAGCTGCCCTAAGTAGAAAAGCAAAAATGCCTTCTAAGATGCCTTCTGATTTTGTCAACACTCTGTGTGTTCTTTCCATAAGATAGTAAAGGCTTACAGACTTTTATTACCACATAGGTATTAGATCAACAGTCCTTTAGTAACATGATGATTGATACGATGTGTTGCAAATTAATGATCACATTCTTTTTCTAAACTCTTGTGTAAAAAGCAATTATCTGAGGTTCTTCAAAGTACAAGCCTAGAGTATAATAATAGGCAAATTCTTGTTTTGTACCAGGATCTGGTCTAAGTAATATGCATGTATGTAAATTACTTAAACATCACTGCAGCCCTATCAGGTGGGTGCTATTACTTTCATCATTGCCATTTAGCAGATGAAAATACTCAGGTACAAGGAATTCTAACAAATTTTCCCAAAGTGTCACAGTTGAGAGAGTTGGGGTTTGATTCCATGCCGTTTGGCACTGAAGTCTGGAGTCTTAACCACTGTATTTTGTTTTGTGCTATATAGAAATGCCTGCTCCACGTTCAAGGATATTGACAATGTACAAATGCGAACTCCCATCAGGCCTCAAAATCTCTGCATTTTGGCTAATGTGGAGACAGTTTCAAGATCTGTAGTATCTGCTATGTAAAGCTGAGATGCAAGACCCAGCTGAATTTCTCAAACAAATACAAGATTAAAAAATGCCCTTCAAGTATATCTGGCGTTGCTGCATCTGGTACTATGGGAAATAGCTTTGCAGTTAGTTTTACTTAATGTAAAAGATCATGATGGATAATTTCCTCTTTGCTATGCCTTGGTCAAAGTAATCAATAAGTATTTGCTGGATTTAATTTATGGTCAGAAAATAGAGGAGATTCTCTCAATGTAGAGCAAGGTTTAGCATGACTTCACAGAGCACTCTATTATGGTGCACAGAAACTTACTGGCAATTCTCAGCCTGATTATCTGTTTTCATTTATCTTTTCTCCATAACATCTATTTTCCTTATTCTATATAGAATCTTGAACTTTATATATTCAATATTATAGTTTTATTCAGAGTTTAAATATTTTCTTTTTAACCTAAGGTACACAAGGACAAGATTGGTAAATCAATTAAAAACGGTGTTTAGACAGAATAACCAGTTGACTGTCAATGCATATCTGCAGTAATTAGTACTCATTAATGAAAAGCAAAATACTACTGAAAATGAGAGTACATTAAATTAAACTTTTTTCATTGATAAATGATAATGCCCTCTAACATATGTCAAAACGAATCCATTTTCTTTAAAGAGAAGTCCTGAATAAGATACCATAAATGTTCAGAATGTTAATTCTTGATGACATTAAGACTTTATCAGTGATTCAGCTGACTTTGTGGAAGCAGTAAAATATATTAATATATTTTTTAATAAGAAAGGGTTTTAAAGTTCAGATCCCTAAGCAATTACTCAGTTTTATCCAATGACAAATAAGAATAATACTGTCTACCTCATAGAAATGCTGTGGGACTGAAGATATTGCAAAGTGCCAGGAAGTCACAAAGGTTTATTATTACTATCCTTTTGACTTAACTGAAAAGTATTTCATTCTGTTTTTAGCATGTAATCATTAGTTGTGTTAAACCACTCATTAAAAATGAGTGTTGTCTTTGGCTGTCCATTGAAATCATCTAGGGCACTGTAAAATATATTAATGCCAGAGTCCCACCCTCAGAAATTCTGAATTATGTGGTCTGGCATTTGGAATTTTAAAAGCTCCTCAGGTGATTCTAATGCGCAATCAAGATTGAGAATCAATGTTCTAAAATAATTCACCTCAGCAGTAGACATTCTTGCTATACCATCAAGCATTGCAATCAACATTCCAGCAATATTGTGACTTCTGGTTTATGACGGTGCCAACTTAAGCAGACTTTGGTTCACAGTCTACTAACTCTCCATTTAAAATACCCACTAGGACACTTAAGTGCCAGAGCTCTCCTGTATGAGGTGTCTGTAGGCCCTTACTGGGAGGTGTCTCCCAGTCAGGATACACAGGGGTTAGGGACTCACTTGAGGAGGCAGTCTGACCCTTAGCAGAGCTCGAACACTGTGTTGGGAGACCTACTGCTTTCGTCAGAGCTGTCAGGCAGGGACGTTTAAGTCTGCTGAAGCTGCACCCACAGCCGCCCCTTCCCCCAGGTGTTCTGTCTCAGAGAGATGGGGGTTTTATCTATAAGTTCCTGACTGGGGCTGCTGCGTTTTTTTCAGAGATGCCCTACCCAGAGAAGAGGAATCTAGAGAGGCAGTCTGGCCGCAGCGGCTTTGCCGAGCCTGGCTAACATGGTGAGACTCCGTTTCTACTAAAAAATACAAAAAATTAGCCAGGCACGGTGGCACATGCCTGTAATCCCAGCTACTTGGGAGGCTGAGGCAGGAAAATTGCTTGAACCAGGGTCAGGAATGGTACGTGCTCTTAAGACTGCATTGTCCAATATTATAGCCTCTAGTCACATGTGGTTTTTTAGATTTACATTAGTTAAAATTAAACAAAATGAAAACCTCAGCTCCTCTGTCACACTAGTCATGTTTCAAGTACTCAATGGTCATATGTAACTAGTAGCTACCGTGAAGGACTCTGCAGATTATAGACTATTTCCGTCATCAGAGAAATTTCTGTTGGACAGTGCTTCTATAAGATAATATTTTCAATAAAATCTGAAATATGGGAATAGAAATAATACCAATTATGTAATATTTTTAAAGCCTGTCAGGCAAAGACCATCAGGGACACACCTGAAGTCAACATTTTTTTATCTTGGTGCATAAGGGAGAGGGCACTCTAGAGGATCTCTGTGGCATTTCAACAGCCCAGGAGTTAATGAATGGTTCTTACAACCTTTGGAGGTTTGGATTAGTCAAAGGATGGCCTTGATCAGGCAAATTGCTGGAACAGTATTTGATCTTCAGCCACATTAGCCTGTGCAGTTACTGTTTATTAGGTCAGTTTGTCTGTGGTCTTTTCTCATTACATACAGATCTGAATAGGTCCTGTTTAAAAAGTTTGAGCCTAGAGGCCAGGCACAGTGGTTCACTCCTGTGATCCCAGCACTTTGGGAGGCTGAGGCAAGCAGATCACTTGAGATTAGGAGTTCGAGACCAACATGGTCAACATGATGACACCCTCTCTCTACTAAAAATACAAAAATTAGCTGGGCTTGGTGGCACATGCCTGTAATCTCAGCTACTTGGGAGGCTGGGGCAGGAGAATCACTTAAACCTGGGAGGCAGAGGTTGCAGTGAACCAAGATTGCACTCCAACCTGGGTGACAGAGCAAGACTCCAGCTCCAAAAAAAAAAAAAAAAAAAAGAAAGAAATTTGAGCCTAGAAACTGTATGATGTACAAGAGGACTTGGTTTAGTCCAGTGCAGTTTATCTGTTTTGAAGCTTTGAAAGTAACGGCTTCTGTTTCACTTCTCAGTATCTCTGCCACTTCTGCCACAGCCCAACTGCTAGTATGGTCATTTATCATTTTCTTGTAATCACTTTCTTCAGGAAATACCGTCTATTTAGTTTTGCACCTGTGTTTATAATGCCTGAATCTATTAAAAAGATTTGAACATTTGTAAGGTAGTTGTTTTGGTAACAATAAGCATTATACCTTCTAGTTATTTTTGTTGAATGGTTATTTGTTGAATCATCTAGTATGACAGTGAGCAGGCAGCAACAGTTAAGACTGGAGCTCATGCATTTGGCAGCTATCATGGACACAAACACTGATACAAAGATTATAATCAATGGTTGAAATATGACCCAACTGTCCCACAAACGACTGTATTTTGATATTTCTTAAATAATCTAGTTTTTTTAAAAAAAATATTTAGTTCAGCTATGAGTTTTATAACTTTGTCAGTGACTGAAGATGTGATCCACTGGCTGAAAATTATATAGGATAAGGGTCTTGGCATGAGTGAGGGACAGAGGTGTCTGCTAACAATTGAAATACCAGAACCAGGAAGAGGAAACAAGATGGCTCAGAGAATAAAGAACAAAATGTGCAAAGAAGCACAAGACCAATGACTTCTGGCCTCTGGTTTTGCTGGGGAGGGATGGTCTTGAACCGAACCTGACCATATGCAGTCATCTGTTTGTTCCAAGGATCTTGAATTTGCTATCTATTCTGTGGACCATTTGCTTTAGGAGACTCTATAGAGACCCTCAGATTAATGTTTCTATTAAGTACAGTCTTTTAAATTTTTACTGTTGGAGAATGGATGATGTCTTCTCTGGGAAACATGTATCATTGGATTCTTACTGCTATGTTAGTTGTTAATAGTCTATGAAAAAGTCTCCTCTGATGAGGTTTAAATGAAGTCTTTATCTGGTCATCTTTCTTTTTTTAAGAGATGAGGTTTTGCTATGTGGCACAGGTTGGTCTTGAACTCCTGGGCTCAAGTGATACTCATGCCTCAGCCTCCCAAAGTGCTTGAGCACAGGGATTACAGGCATGAGCCACCTGATCATCTTTCAAAAGTTTCTGATCATCTGGTTAATATCATATGGAGCCTGATTAAGTGGCAGGCATGGAAGTCTATTCATATCTTTTGGTGAAAGAATAAAAATATCTTGCCAATGTATTATATTAAACTACAGTATTAGATTGGAGAAGAGTAAAATTCTCTATTGAGGCATCACATAAAATTAACTTGTAAGTATTTAGTCAATGGTTATCCTAGGAAGAATATAATGTAGGTAGTGAGGACAGTGATAAATCTCTAGGCCTTTAATTTATTGAAAAATATATACTACAGATACTACATATTAAACCTGGAGACAAAAATCTTTGTATAGATTTTACATGTATCTATATGACTGTGTTTTCTTTAACATGCAGAACATACAATAATTGAGAAATCTTCATAGTGATACATTTTATTTATACATAATTAACATAGAAATGTTGAACTTTTCTTTAAATTTGTCAGTTAAAAAGAAATTTATCCTAAGTTTGGTAAAGAAAGAAGCTCTCATAATAGTCTTGAGTTAATTACAATTTAGAGAATGGCAAACAAGTCTAGTTATTCCTGTTATCCTTCCATTTATAAAGTAAAGAGCAAATCTTTATGTTACCTGTATTCATTTAAGAAACCCAAAGTTATTTCAGGGGATAAGAGCTATTATAAAAAATATTTATTTATTTATTTATTTTCCAGAAGTTATTGGGGTACAGGTGGTATTCGTTTACATGAATAAATTCTTTAGTGGTGATTTGTGAGATTTTGGTGCACCCATCACCTGAGCAGTGTACACTGCACTTTATTTGTAGTCTTTTATCCCTTGCCCTCCTCTCTCTCTTCTTCCCAAGCCCCCAAAGTTCATTGTATCATTCTTACGCCTTTGCTTCCTCATAGCTAGCTCCCACATATCAGTGAGAACATGCAATGTCTGGTTTTCCATTCCTGAGTTACTTCACTTACGGCAATAGTTTCCAGTCTCATCCAGGTTACTGCAAATGCTGTTTATTCATTCCTTTTTATGGCTGCACAGTATTCCATCAGATATATATATCTGATGATATATATGATGATATATATATATCTGATGATACATATCTGATGATATATATAACTGTGAGATATATATATATATATATATATCTCACAGTTTCTTTATCCATTTGTTGGTTGATGAGTAATTGGGTGGGTTCCATGATTTTGCTATTGTGAATTGTGCTGCTATAAACATGCATGTGCAAGTATCTTTTTCAAATAACAACTTCTTTTCCTCTGGGTAGATACCCCGTAGTGGGATTGCTGGATCAAATGGTAGTTCTACTTTTGGTTCTTTAAGGAATCTCTACAGTGTTTTCCATAGTGGCTGTACTAGTTTACATTCCCACCAGAAGTGCAGTATTCCCTGTTCACCACATCCTCACCAACATCTACTGTTTATTGATTTTGTGATTATGACCATTCTTGCAGGAGTAAGGTAGTATTGCATCACAGTTTTGATTTACATTTCCCTGATCATTAGTGATGTTGAGTATTTTTTCATATGTTTGTTGGCCTTAGCCCAATTTTTATGGGATTGTTTTTTTCTTACTGATTTGTTTGAGTTCATTGTAGATTCTAGATATTAGTCCTTTGTCAGATGTGTAGATTGTGAAGATTTTCTCCCACTTTGTTGGTTGTCTATTTATTCTGCTGACTGTTCCTTTTGCCATGCAAAAGCTCTTAAATTTAATTAGGTCCCAGCTATTTATCTTTGTTTTCATTGCATTTGCTTTTGGGTTCTTGGTCATGAAATCCTTGCCTAAGCCAATGTCTAGAAGGGTTTTTCCAATGTTATCTTCTAGAATTTTTATAGTTTCAGATCTTAGGTTTAAGTCTTAATCCATCTTGAGTTGATTTTTGTGTAAATTGAGAGATGAGAATCCAGTTTCATTCTCCTACATGTGGCTTGCCAATTATCCCAGCACCAATTGTTGAAAAGGGTGTCCTTTTTCTACTTTATGTTTTTGTTTGCCTTTTCCAAGAGTCAATTCGGTTGGCTGTAAGTATCTGGGTTACTTCTGGGTTCTCTATTCTATTCCATTGGTCTATGTGCCTATTTTTATAATAGTACCATGCTGTTTCAGTGACTATGTCCTTATAGTATAGTTTGAAATCAGGTAGTGTGATGCCTCCAGATTTGTCCTTTTTGCTTAGTCTTTGGCTATGTGGACTCTTTTTTGGTTCCATGTGAATTTTATAATTGTTTCTTCTAATTCTGTGAAGAATGATGGTGGTATTTTGATGGGAATTGCATTGAATTTGTAGATTGCTTTTGGCAGTGTGGCCATTTTCACAATATTGATTCTATCCATCCATGAGCATGGAATGTATTTCCATTTGTTTGTGTCATCTATGATTTCTTTCGGCAGTGTTTTGTAGTTTTCCTTGTAAAGGTCTTTCAACTCCTTGTTTCGGTATATTCCTAAGTATTTTATTTTATTTGCAGCTATTGTATTGTAAAGTTCTTGATTTGGTTCTGCACTTGGTCACTGTTGGTGTATAGAAGAGCTACTGATTTGTGTACATTAATCTTGTATCCAGAAACTTTGCTGAATTCTTTTATCAGTTCTAGGAGCTTTCTGGAGGAGTCCTTAGGGTTTTCAAGGTAAACGATCATATCATTTTTTAATTACCATTTCAATCTCGCTCCTTGTTATTGGTTTGTTCAGGGCATCTAATTCCTGATTTAAGTTAGGAGGGTTGTATTTTTCCAGGAATTTATCCATCTCTCCTAGGTTTTCTAGTTCATGTACATAAAAGCGTCCATAGTAACCATGAATGATCTTTTGTATTTCAGTGGTGTTAGTTGTAATATCTCCTGTTTCATTTCTTAGTGAGGTTATTTGAATTTTCTCTCTTCTTTTCTTGGTTAATCTTGCTAATAGTCATCAATTATATTTATCTTTTCAAAGAACCAACTTTTTTTTCATTTATCTTTTTTTTTTTTTTTTTAAACAGAGTTTTTCTATTATTGCCCAGGCTGGAGTGCAATGGTGCAATCTCGGCTAACCTTGACCTCCGCCTCCCAGGTTGAAGTGATTCTCCTGCCTCAGCCTCCTGAGTAGCTGGGATTACAGGCATGTGCCAACACACCCAGCTAATTTTGTATTTTTAGTAGAGATGGGGTTTCTCTACGTTGGTCAGGCTGGTCTTGAACTCCCGACCTCAGGTGATCTGCCTGCCTTGGCCTCCCAAAGTGCTGGGAATTCAAGCGTGAGCACCCACTTGAATTAAATGCACCCGGCTCATTTAACTTTTATATTTTGTTTTGTTTTAATTTCATTTAGTTCTACTCTGATCTTGGTTATTTTCTTTCTTCTTCTGGGTTTGGGTTTGGTTTGTTCTTGTTTCTCTAGTTCCTTGAGGTGTGACCTTAGAATGTCAGTTCGTGCACTTTCAGTCATTTTGATGTAGGCATTTGGGGCTATGAACTTTCCTTTTAGCATCACCTTTGCAAAATCCCAGAGGTTTTGATAGGTTGTGTCATTATTGTCATTCAGTTTGAAGAATTTTTTAATTTCCACCTTGTTTTCGTTTTTGACTCAATGCTCATTCAGAAGCAGGTTATTTAATTTCCATGTATTTGCATGGTTATGAAGATTCCTTTTGGAGTTGGTTTCCAAGTTTAATTCCACTGTGGTACTTGATGTAATTTCAATTTCCTTAAATTTATTGATGCTCGTTTTATGGCCTATCATGTGGTCTATCTTGGAAAAAGTTTCATGCGCTGTTGAATAGAATGCATATTCTATTATTGTTGGATGAATTGTTCTGTATGTATCTGTTAAGTTCATTTTTTCCAAGGTATAGTTTAAACCCATTGTTTCTTTGTTGACTTTTTGTCTTGATAACCTGTCTAGTGCTCTCAGTAGAGTACTGAGGTCCCCCATTATTATTGTATTGCTGTCTATCTCATTTCTTAGGTCTATTAGTAATTACTTTATAAATTTGGGAGCTCCAGTGTTAGATGGAAATATGTTTAGGATTGTGATATTTTCCTGTTGGACAAGGCCATTTACCATATATAATGTCCCTCTTTGTCTCTCTTAACTGCTGTTGCTTTAAACTGTGTTTTGTCTGACATAAGAATAGCTACCCCTGCTTGCTTTTTGTGTCCATTTGCATCAAATGCCTTTTTCCATCCCTTCAAGTTTATGTGAGTCCTTATGTCCTAGGTGAGTCTCCTGAAGGCAGCAGATGGTTGGTGAGTTCTTATCCATTCTGAGGTTCTATATCTTTTAAGTGGAACATTTAGGCCATTTACATTCAATATTAGTATTGAAATGTGAGATACCATTGCATTCATCATGCTCTTTGTTGCCTGTGTACTTTGTTTTTTGTTTTTGCTTAAGTTGTCTTTTTGTTTTGTAGGTCTTGTGTGATTTATGCTTTAAAGAGGTTCTGTTTTGATGTGTTTCCAGGATTTGTTTCAGTATTTAGAGCTCCTTTTAGCAGTTCTTGTAGTGGTGACTTGGTAATGGCGAATTCTCTCAGCATTTGCTTATCTGAAAATGACTGTATCTTTCCTTCATATATGATGCTTAGTCTGGGTCCAAAATTGTTGGCTGATAATTGTTTTGTTTGTGGAGGCTGAAGATAGGGCACCAATCCCTTCTAGCGTGTGAGGGTTTCTGCTGAGAAATCTGCTATTAATCTGATAGTTTTTTTCTTTATAGATTACATGTTGCTTCTGTCTCTCACGGCTCTTAAGATTCCTTCATCTTAACTTTAGATAACTTGATGACAATATGCCTAGGTGAAGATCTTTTTGAGATGAATTTTCCAGGTGTCCTTTGTGCTTCCTGTATTTGGATGTCTAGGTATCTAGCAAGGCTGGGGAAGTTTTTCTTGATTATTCCCCTGAATATGTTTTCCAAGCTTTTAGAATTCTCTTCTTCCTCAGGAACACCAGTATTCTTAAGTTTGGTCATTTAACATAATCCCAGACTTCTTGGAGACTTTGTTTATATTTTCTTATTGCTGAGACTCTCCAAAGCATTTCACATTTCTAAAAGTGTATCCAAAGTTTTCTGAATTTTTTTTTCTCTAAGGTATTTATTTCCTTGAATATTTCTCCCTTCACTTCTTGTATCGTTTTTTTTAATTTCCTTGCATTGGGCTTCACCTTTCTCTGGTCCCTGCTGATTAGTTTAATAACTAACCTCCTGAATTCTTTTTCAGGTAAATCAGGAATCTGTTCTTGGTTTGGATCCATTGCTGGTGAAATAGTGCAATTTCTAGGGAGTGTTGAAGAATCTTGTTTTGTCATATTCCCAGAGTTGGTTTTCTTGTTCCTTCTCATTTGGGTACCCTCTGTCAGAGGGTTGGTCTAGGGCTGAAGGCTAGGGCTGAAGGCTGTTGCTCAGATTTTTTTGTCCCACAGGGTGTTCCCTTGATGTAGTACTCTCCCCCTTTTCCTATGGATGTGGCTTCCTGTTAGCCTAACTGCAGTGATTGTTGTCTCTCTTCTGGGTCTAGCCACCCAGTGAGTCTACGCAGCTCTAGGCTGGTATTGGGATTTGTCTGCACAGAGTCCTCTGATGTGAACCGTCTATGGGTCTCTTGGTCATGGATACCAGCACCTGTTCTGATGGAGGTGGCAGGGGGCATGCAGTGGTCTCTGTGAGGGTTCTTAGCTTTGGTGGTTTGATGCTCTATTTTTGTGCTGGTTGGCCTCCTGTCAGAAGGTGATGCTTTCCAGAAAGCATCAGCTATAGTAGTGTGGAGAGGGACTGGCAGTGGGTGGGGCCCTAGAACTCCCAAGATTATATGTCCCTTGTCTCTCACTACCAGAGTGGGTAGGGATGGACCATCAGGTGGGGACAGGGCTAGGCATATCTGTGCTCAGAATCTCCTTGAGCAGGTCTTGCTGTGGCTGCTGTGGGGGGTAGGGGTGAGATTCCCAAGTCACTGGAGTTGTGTACTTAGGAGGACTATGGCTGCCTCTGCTGAATCATGCAGGTTGTCAGGGCAGTGGGGGAAAGCCGGCAGTCACAGGCCTCATCCAGCTTCCATGCAAAGTGAAGAGTTTGGTTCTTCCCCCACCTATGGAGTCTACACACCAGATTTGCACTGTCCCCAGAGTTCTGACCAGGCGGCTTCTCGCCCCATTCATTTGTTACCAAGTTCAGTTAGAGATTTCCTTCTCCTTGTGGAGTTATAACCCCTGCTCCTCTGGTTACCCTCCTGATGTATCTCTGTGGTGCCAGGCAGGAAAGGTCTGCTAGGGGCTGAAGCTAGCTTCCAGGGCCTTTCTGCTGCTTCCTCTACCCCTGTATTTCACTTGGCTCTCTAAATTGGGTCAGCTCCAGGTAAAGTTGGAAACTTCTCCCACAAACAGACCTTCAGCTTCTCCATTGGGCGTGTGTGTTCGGGAGAGGAGGATCTCCCTTTCCCACTTTCTCAGCTGGGGCACTCACAGTATTTGGGGTATCTCTCAGGTCCTGCAGGAGCAGTCCACTTCCTTCAAAGGGTCTGTGGGTCCTCTCAGGATTGCTGGTTTGTTCTTGCCGCTGATCTGTAGCTAAAAATCACAGTGCAAGCTCCGGCAAGCTACTCTGTCTGGAGCTGCAATCTAGTCCTGTCTCCCATCTGCCGTAATGATCCCCTCCTATTATAAATATTTTATTCCTCTAAATTTGTTTCTAAGTTTCGAAGTTTGAAAAAGACAAAATCAAGAAGAGTTGTCATAGGAGGCAAGATATGCTTAAGGCAAGAAATCATTACAGACAGTAGTTTTAAAACACAGCAGTTAGTGAAGGTTCTTGATATGGTTTAGATCTGTGTCCCTACCCAAATCTCATGTTGAACTGTAGTCCCCAATGCTGGAGGCAGGGTCTGGTGGGAGGTGATTGGATCCTGGAGGTGGATTTCTTGTGAATGGTTTAGCACCATCCTTTTGGTGCTGTTTTCATGAAAGTGAGATCTGGTTGTTGAAATATGTTTAGCACCTCTCCCCTTGCTCTCTCTCTTACTCCTGGTCCCCCTTCACCTTCCGCCATGATTGTTAAGTTTTCCTGAGGCCTCCCCAGAAGCAGAGCAGATACCAGCACCATGCTTCCTATACAGCCTGCAGAACAGTGAGTCAATCAAACCTCCTTTCCTTATAAATTACCCAGTCTCAGGTGTTTCTTTATAGCAATGCAAGAACAGACCAATATAGTCATCACAAAGAACCTTAACTTTTTCTAAAGTAAAAGCCTTTTAAAAGGTTGTCAATATGTCCATAAAAGTATGTCAATAACAAAGAGAGTTAAAAGAACCAATTGAATTATCTGGGCACAAAATAACAGACTAATTTTTTTTTTTACTCTAATTCTCAACCTTGAACTTATGCATTTTTAACAGAAAAAAAATCCCATTGTAGTTCACTCAAATTTGCACATAAAGATCTATAAACATTTTTCTCTTTTGAATGAACCCATCATATTTAAACAAGTTGGTCAAAACTTTCTAATATATTTTTTCAACTCCTTCTTTATAGATGTTATAATCTCAAACAAATAAAGTTCACTTTTCAAGAGAGATCTCCTACATTATTATTCTAACATTTATATTTTATTATCATTTATTTTGTTCTGACACAATCAGATACTTTTAAGACAAAATTATCTTTTTTGTATACTAAACCAAAATGTATCCATTATTCTAGAGAAACATCTCACACCGCTACTCACTTAAAAATAAAAGATTCTTTTGGCTTGTAATCCCAGCACTTTAGGAGGCTGAGACCGGCTGAGTACTTGAGCTATGGCGTTTGAGACTAGCCTGGGCAACATTGCAAAACCTCATCTCTACCAAAAATACAGAAAATTAGCCGGACATGTTGGCATGCACCTGTGATCCCAGCTACTCAGGAGGCTGAGGCAGGAGGATTGTCTGAGCTTGGTAGGAGGAGGTTGTAATGAGCCAAGATCACGCCACTCCACTCCAGCCTGGGCAACAGAGTGAGACCCTGTCTCAAATAAATACATAAATAAATAAAACATAGATATATTAACATAAACCAAAGGCATTTGTAAATCTGTTAAACCTGTTAATTGAAGGGTACTCTATGATATATCAAATAGCAGCACAGATATATTAAAATCGTGTGCTCAAGTATCCAAAGATTATTAATCAATTAACTCAAAATAATATTCATTTAAGATTTTACATTCAAGTTCTTGACAAAACTTATGTTTTGTAGCATTATATAAATTTATCTATTTTCCTAAACACATTATCTATTATGATACAATTTACTGGATCATAGAAATTTCAATTTTATAATCTTAAAGGAGGGACTAGCAAAACCAATAGAGGAAATTTAGGAAATTCGAATTAGAATTTGAATTTTTTAAATGAAAATAAAGTTTAGCTTAAACTAGTATATTTTGCTAATGTTTTTAACATGGTAGTAAAATCGGGGGGAAACATAGAGCAGGTTTTTTAAACCAAAAATTATTCAATTGGTTAAATTTGTCCAGGAAATCATTTTGAGAGTAATATTACATAATTTTTTTTAAGAAAAATGCAGTCTATAGGGTAGGCACCGTGGCTCACACCTGTAATCCCAGCACCTTGGAAGACCACTTGAGGCCAGGAGTTCAAGACCAGCTTAGGCAACATAGTGAGACCCTGGCTCAACAAAAATAAAAAATTAACCAGGCATGGTAGTGTGTGCCTGCAGTCTTAGCTACTAGAGAGGCTGAGGCAGGAGGATTACTTGAGCTCAGGAGTTTGAGGCTGCAGTGAGCTATGATTTTGCCACTGTACTTCAGGCTAGGCAACAGAGCAATACTCCTTCTTTAAAAAAAAAAAAAAGTAAAAATAAAAATAAAGACCAACGGATAGCTAAGATCCTGTTTCTTTTTCTGTTCCTATGAAAAGTCCTCTAAAATGGCCACTGTAATTTCGAATTGTCCTTAATGAAATTATGCCATTTTGAAAGATGTGTATGAGTTTAAAATATAATTCAAAAAATATCAAGAAATCAGGAGTTTGACCCAGAGATACCATGGACTTAGACTGATAGCACCCCATGGGCATTTGGAAGAGTCAGTGAATGACGCTTCTACAACTTCAGGTTTCTGGAATATGAAAAAAGGCAGCCACCACTAGCGGTGGGACTGACAGACCCATAGCTCTGAGCAGATGCAACTGAACAAACAGCTCTCAGGGATAACAAAAATAAGACTACACATCCTTCTAACATCTTAAAGGATGGCTCAAGGCAAAGTGTTTGTCCACAGGAGGCTAATTTGATGAGAACTTCCAAACTCCTCCATTCTTGGGGCAATCTCTAGTGTGAGCCTAGCTCTGTGGTGGCTGCTTGGCTTTTTTGACAGGCCCAGTTCTAATAAATCAAAGACCTTTTTCCTGGTTAGCTAGAAAAGATCCATTCAGGAAAAAACAGAGACCAAAGATCCAATTGAAGCTCAGGCAGGTTGATGTTGGACATTTGCCCTATGGATTTATACTCTAAAATGTCCAGTATTTGAATTGGATGTGACTGAACATAGGAGAAACCCATTTGACCAACGAGTGAATTATATCTGTAAATGGAGAGAAAAGTTAGAGTCTCTAAATTTTGCTTTTTAGGTTACCTGAAATAGTAGTTAATTTTGTCCTTTTGTTTTCAATCTGTTGTTTAGTTGTAGGTGGTGTAAGATTCATTGTGGCCAGGTATGGTGGCTCACCCGTCTAATCCCAGCACTTTGGGAGACCAAGGCAGGAGGATCACTTGAGCCCAGGAGTTCAAGACCAGCCTGGACAATATAGTAGGACCCTATCTGTACAAAAACTTTAAAAATTAGCCAGGTGTGGTGGTGCACACCTGTAGTCCCAGCCACTTGGGAGGCTGAGGCAGGAGGATTGTTTGAACCTGGGAGGTCAAAGCTGCAGTATGCCACAATTGCACAACTGTACTCCAGTCTAGGTGACAGAGTAAGACCCTGTCTCAAAAAAAAAAAAAAAAAAAAAAAAAAAAAAATTCATTGTGCTTGACATAAGGAAGAATGAGAGAATTATTAAACTGAATCTTAGTATCCCAACCTAAATATTTGTAGAGTTACTTTAGGAATCTGAGTGCTGCTTAAATTAACTCTTAGAAGAGCTGTTTTCATGTTTCTGTGATATACTTAGACTCTGGGCCACATGAACTGGCCTCTGACTCATGTGCTGGGACCAGACATCACTGGCTTCCCAGAGTAGGAATGGAAAGGTTAACTAAACTCCTCTCCCAACAGTAAACCTATAGCAGCCACTGCCTGTGTCATTTGCATGCAATAGGTCTGAGCTGGCAGTCTTTGAGAGGAAAGTTTTTGGTATCCTTGGCCAGTCTGCTCTAGGTGGCTCAGTCATCAGCACTACCTCCACACTACTGCATTGAGGGCCAGGCTGGGAGATTCCTGTTGTTTCTCATTTCGTCTTCACCTCCTATGATTTTGAAGTTACCAAAGGGAAAAGAAAATAATCATCTCTCCTCATCAAGCCTCCACTGAATGACTCTTGGTTTCCTGGTTTCCCGTTTTCCCAGCCTGCATAGACAAATTCTTCACTTCACTTTTTGGCATGCTTATGTACTAAGAATGAAACCAGCTTTCTAAAGGTCTAGTGCATTTTTGCAAAGGAGGAAACCCCCAGAGACAATTAATTAGGGAGAGTTATTTTGCTACAGAAGCTTTTAGGGGCAAAGAGAAAAATAGAGCTGTCAAAATCAAGGATCATACCTTGCTCAGAATCTAGTGGTTCCCCAGAAACTCCCACTTGTGGCTCCTGTCCCATGGATGGAAAGTACAGAGACCTAAGTGGAGGTTAATCATGGCTGCCCTCCTTCACACCATGAAGGAAGGAGCACAGTCTTTCAGGGTGGATAGATGGATCATGGGCTCTGAAGTTAGGAGCTTGAACTTGGAGCCATCTCCATCCCCTTGAATTTTTGATCAGGTATTTGGTCTTAAACTCTCAATTTCTTCATCTATAAAAAGATGATAAAAATAGTACCAGACTCATAGACTTAGTCTAAGAATTTAATGAAGCAACCCATATTTCCATCTCTTGCATATAGAGAGTGTTTATCAAGTCTCAACTGTTATTATTTACAAAATTGGGAAGTCCTCAAGGCCACATCACTTTTGAGATCAACTGCAAGTTCAGGCATCCCCAAGACCACCTGTAGTTTCAGTAATTCACCAGTGCTCACAGAATTGAGAAAAACTGTTATATTTACAGTTACAGTTTATTATAGCACAAAGATACAGATTCCAAGGGAAGACATGTGTAGGGCAAGATCCAGGGTAGTTCCAGGTGAAACTTCCAGTTGTCCTCTCCCAGTGAAGCTGTGCAACAGTGCTTATTTCTTCCAGCAACTATATTTGGTAACACATGGAGTGCTGCCAACTAAGGAAGCTCACCTGAGCTTTGGTGTCCAGTGTTTTTATTAGGACTCAGTCACATTTACCTTGTTGACTGGCTGTCTCACTGAATTTAGCCTCAGACCCTCCAGCATTTAAGCTGATAGTGCATGACTAAAGGGCCCCCCACCATAAACCACATTGTTAGAATGGACTATGTGGCATGGCCCAAGGCCTTAAGTAAACAAGAATGCTCTTATCAGGCAAAATATTCCAAGTGCTTAGAGATTGACCCCTAGAAGTCAGGGACAAAGGCCAAACCTCTCAAAGCAAAGTTAATCCTTGGTTGTATATTATTTCGTAATCTACCTCTTTTGTATTATCCATAAACCACTAAAATAAGATTTCAAACCTCAAATTAATTGTTAATTCTTTTGTTAAAAATCATGTTTTGAGCACTTTCCATGCACCTTGTTGACCAGTGGAGATAAAAATCTCAATAAGCCAGTGTCCCCCACAGTGAACCAGTGGAAGAGAAAAATGTTTAAACGAATAACTATAGCACTATCGTCAAAATGTTCTAGGAGCCTGGTGGAGGAAATATTTGACTTTGCCTGCAATTGTGGGGAAGAGCTAAATTCTTTTCCTTTGGTTGAATTTTATTTTGATGTTATTATCCTAAAATTTAGCTCTTTACTATCTTGAAAAATGGTTTGACTCTGGGTTACACTACTAATCTATAAATGAGGACTATAAAAATTGGCTGGGCACGATGACTTACTCCTGTAATCCCAGCACTTTGGGAGGTTGAGGTGGGTGGATCACCTGAGGTCAGGAGTTTGAGACCAGCTGGCCAACATGGTGAAACCCCATCTTTACTAAAAGTGCAAAACTTAGCTAGGCATGGTGGTGCACAACTGTAATCCCAGCTACTCATGAGGCTGAGGCAGGAGAATCACTCAAACCCAGGAGGCATAGGTTGCAGTGAGTCAAGATTGTGCCACTGCACTCCAGCCAGGGCAACACAAGAATGAAACCCCATCTCGAAAACAAACAAACAAACAAGCAAACAAACCCTGTAATTGATAGAGATAGTTTCAACTTTTCAAAGCTTCTCACTTTATTATGTCACCCATTCAAGACCACCTGACAAATTAATCCCTGTGCTTTACTTTTCATTACTTTTGTCGACCCCTTCAAAGATTTCTGCACCAGAGTTCTTTGCTTCTGTTGCTGGACAGTTAGATCCAGGTATAAAACAGAATGAGAAAGTATAAAGGTATAAAATAGAAAGTATTTGTCACATGTTTAGAAGGAAGTGATACTCACACAATACGAAACTTGCTCATTTTAATTTATTGATTGTCTAGATAAGGATCAACAAACTTTTTCTATATAAAGCCATACAATAAGTATTTTAGGTCTTATAGGCTAGATGATCTCTGTCACAACTACCCAATTCTGTCTTTGTACTGTGAAAGCAGCCATCACTGTACATAAAGGAATAGGTGTAGCCATATTCTAAGAAAATTTTATTTGCAAAAATTTATCTGGACGGATTTGGCTCTAGTTTGCAGACCTTAATCTAGGTCATTTATTTTCACATCAAGTATTGTGGGTTTACCTGATATAAAAATAGGAATAAAGAAGGCTTTCTAATTTAATTCAGAAACATAATTAGGCCAGGAATTGGGAATGTGTGATCATCAGCTTTTAAATTTTTGTGCCCAAGAAAGGAACAACAGATACTGGGGCCTACTTGAGGTTGGAAAGTGGCAGGAGGGAGAGGAGCAGAAAAAAAGTAACTATTGGGCACTAGGCTTAGTACCTGGGTGATGAAATAACCTGTACAACAAACCCCCACAAATGATATGAGTTTACCTATATAACAAAACCATACATGTACCCCTGAACTTGAAATAAAAGTTAAAACAAAATTATCTAATAGCTATTCTAGTTGGTTAAAAAAACCAACACCAGCAATAAGGAATACACACACAAAAAAACTTTGTGCCCAAATGAGATGGGACTCAGATCATATGAGTGAAAAATATGACTACGACAAATCTGCCAAAACCATCTTTTTGACCTATTCTTTTTTACTTTTTCTTTTTCTTTTTTTTTTTTTTTTGAGATGGAATCTCCCTCTATCACCCAGGCTGAAGTGCCGTGGCATGATCTTAGCTCACTGGAACCTCCACCTTCCAGTTTCCAGTGATTCATCTGTCTCAGCCTCCCGAGTAGCTGGAATTACAGGCATGTGCCACCGCGCCTGGTTAATTTGTTTTTGTATTTTTAGTAGAGACGGGGTTTTGCCATGTTGGCCAGGCTGGTCCTGAACTCCTGACCTCAGGTGATGTGCCTGCTTCGTCCTCCCAAAGTATTGGGATTATAGGCATGAGCCACCAAGCCTGGCCTCTTTTGTCCCATTCTTCCCACTCTCTGCCTTTATTGCAAACACCATGGGAAACACCTGGGAAGTCAGTGAGGCTCTGGAGAGGTCTGTGGGAAAGAATGGGGGATTTGACAGCTAAAGTTTGCTATTGTGATATAAAATGTTTTTAGATCTGATTATCAGAGTGTATAAGCGAGGCCGTATCTATACAATACGAAGTAAAAAATAATGCAGATAATATATTTGGTCACCATAACCAGTGTTTGTCCATGCATGACAACAGCTCCTACTTACCTACCCAGTGTCCTCTATTTCCTCCCTTCTTCCTTAGCAAGGGAGATCTGATTTTATTGGGGTAATCCAAGTGACAAAACAGAACAGGATTCAATTTATCAGGAAACTCTTTTAACTAAAGATGGCCCATGTGAGAAATTTCTGGCCAGTGCACTATAAGCAGAAGTCTCCTGGCAGGAAAGTTATTTTTTCTTGTTAAAAAGGAATAGTTTCAGCTGCCATGCACATTGGGCTGTGCACTTCCTTCTTCCAGACGAGAATATAGATATGATGCCTAGAGATGGAGCAGCCATCTTGTAATAATGAAAATCAAACACCATGGAAGATGGAGCAGAAAACTAGAAGGAACCTCAATCCCTGTTGATTTTCTTAATGACTGTAATGCTTCCTTCTGGACTTACTTATTTGAGAAACATAAAACTTTATAGCTTAAGCCACTGTTGGAAGGTTTCTGTTAAATGAAGCCAAATACAACCATAATTGAATGAACGAACTTAAAAATGTTCAAAGCCATGAAAATCAGTCCCTTGTCAGTGCTGAGATGCTATTGAGGACAGTATATAAAATCTTGACTTGGTTTTGTGTATTGTAGACAGTAGAAATAAAAGTGAGCCAGTACAGGGTTGACCAGTGCTGTGATTCCTGCCCTGCTACGCTTCATCATCTCATTAGCTCAAGTTCCAGGTGCCTGAGTGGCTACCAAGAAAGGCATTTATGGTGATGGAGTGTAGACCCATTAAGAAGTCTGGCTGGCAGAACACAATCTCCCTTCAGGCTCTACACGTTTACTCTAAGCAGTTTCACAAAAACTCGGCAAAATAGCAGAAAATCTCAGTGCTTGTTAATTAGTTCATAGTCCCTGAGAGTCCTCCCACATTTTTTGCTGTTTTCTATGAAGTTCTTCAAGTTAACTATTTTATATTAGAGGGAAAAAATTAAGTTTTAATGATCCTTTCCTGGTTCTCTACCCAGCTTTATAAATAAATTCTATTGAAACCATGTTTATGATGAGTAATTCTTTAAACATTTTCTCTTAAAAGCCTTTTGCCATTAATATTTCAGTTAATTAAAAATGCATTATGCCTTAATCCTTTGTTAAATGCACAACAGAATAAAACAGCCTATAATATTGAAGTTGGACTTTTTTTGGAATTGGATGGTTGAGCTTACAATTGATGGTTTATTAATGTAAACCTAGTGGGGGGTAAACCAAAGAACATTTCATGTTCTTATGTTTGCAAAAGAGATCAAATTTACAAGGGCATTATTTTTTTCCTACTGAATTCCTAAATGTTACTATTAAAAGACATAGAATATGTGTAATACAAACATGTGTATCCCAAGGGACAGTTCAAAAAGATTTCTAAACATGGAAAGTTTATGGAAGAATCCAAAATCAAATTAATATCCCAGAGCTTGGATACAAACTTGGATTTTGGAAATGTTTTCCCAGATTAAAAAGGAGTTTTGGTGTGGGGCCCCATATGGAAAACATGCATAATTTATTTAAAAGACCAAAGCAAAAGTGAATTCACAGTTTGAAATCTGGATAATTATGCTATAATTAAAGGACTAGTTTGTTTTTGTTTTTAAATTATTGTCTTCAGAGTTTCCACCCACCCCCATTACTATTCAGGGATTCAAAAGTTTAGTTTATTTTTTTTTTATAGTCCTGAAAGTTTTTATCCTCCTTTTAAATGCAACTCAACTTAATAAAATATTTTATACCATTTTTTTTCGCTACAACACAACAATGGGAATTTTTCTATCCCTTCCCTCATTATGACTTTCTGTTTAAAGATTATATCTAAATAAGGTCACAAAATCAATCAATGAAATTGACTGAGTAAACTGGTTTGATTGGCCACTTAAGTAAATGAATCAGTTCTATGGCACAATTTAGATTCATTCATTCAATGAATATTTACTGAACCACTTTTGCATGATGGGTCAACTGGCCATGCATTGAGGATTCAATCCCTGACCCCAGAAGCTTTAAAACCATTGTAATATAAAGATTCCAGAACATTTTATCACTAATGCTCAACATCATAGGAAGCACAGTAGGTCTTCAGCAGAAACTGAACCCCCAGCTCATCTTCCCCTTACATTTTATTAAATAAAAAGCAAACAAAAACTTTAAGGCTGCTTTATGAAGGAGAAATAGAAAATTTGTTTCACAATATCTAAAAATTCTGTATAATAGATTCCAATGAATACATATATATTTTAAATTCTTCCAAGACCATAAAGAAATGGAAGTAATTACATATTCAAATATAAAAACTAGTTTTGAGGATAAAATACTCAAGATGCATGGAAGTTTAGAACATACACAGTTGTGGTAGCAACTAAATTTTGGTTTCCACACTCCTTTTTCTCTTCTATATATATACACATTGTATAATTATACATACTCAAGTCATACAGTGATTCTTTATCTCTGAGACTAGTTATTCTGTTAGCTGCTTACTCAAGCAAATTGTGCCTAGAAGGGATAGTGTACATATTTATTCTTTTGACCTAAGTCCTAAAGACTTTCTTGTCAGAGAAACAAACCAAGAGTATAAAATACATTGTTCTGTGGTTACTGTTCTCAAATCTGTATGACCAAATGCCCTATAGACCAGCATCTCCTCTAATTGTTCAAACTTCAGTGCATGAACACACTACATATACAAAAACTCCAATGACCACGCATAGAAGAACATAGTTCAGAGATATAATCAAATACAACTTACAGTGTTAGTCTGGCACATATTTAGTGTTGTGAAAATTATCCTTGTACTGCATCCTTGTTAGATTTAAGTGAATAAGTGGTTCATGTAAGGCATGGTAACTAGTATGACTTTTAAGAAGCCAAGCCTAGCATTTTCAGGAGTCAGCCAAAAGTAGAGAGGAAGAGGAATAACTAAGTGGTGCTGGAACTGTCCTAAGGATTCTCTGAAGACTTCTAGATCCCACCCTTATGAAGTCAACATTCTCTCTTCTCTGATTGAAAGCATGCAGGGAGATGGATTTCCACTGTTGCTAGTTAAAAGGCTCCATTCTATTCACCAAGCTAGTTACATTGAATTTAGAGGAGAGGCAGGCCTGTTCAATTTGTTAAACAGAAAAAGCCTGAGACCTGCTCAAGGGACTGTCATGCTGTAATACTCCTAAGGACTTGTGTTCAGTTCATAGCAGGCACTCAAAACAGTTTTGATGAAAGTTTGAATGAATGCAGTCAGAGTTGCCTCTTTTCATGGAAAAGCAGACCATAGTGGGCAACCTAGTCTCAAGTTCCAGACAGGAATATAAGGAGATAAAGAGAATGGAGCAATGAGCAATCCTTCCTCAGCCACAAGAGAGAGGACTGGGTGCTAAAACCTCTGTTTCTTTCTTCATTCCCATTCACAAATACCCATGTGAATATTGCAAGGGTCATCTGCCAAATTGCTTTGTCCTAAAGTGCTAAAAAGTCCTCTCATCAAGGGAACAAACCACCTGTCTTTAAATCCTAACAAGAAAGGTGGATTTCCGGGTAGTGGGGCTCAGGACTCTGAGATAGGAACCCAGAGCTAGACTGGGCTTGTGTTAGGGATCAGGACATGGGCCCTGTCTGCCAAGAAAAACCAAGGTAAGAGGCAGTCCGGAGGTAGGTGAGGGGCACAGCAAGTGAAGATGAAGAGGAGAGTGAAGGGAAGAGAGAGAAAAACAAGAAAGTCAAGAGAGAAACCAAAGAAATAAGAAAAAAAGTGCAAAGGGAGACAAAGCAAGGAGTAAAGGAATGATGGGAAAGCACTGAATCAAAGGACATGAGATGAGAGCAAGCAAAGCAAGGAAGCTAGGAGAGAAGCTAAACAATGCAAGTCCTGGATTATGAGTAGCAAGAGAAAGTGTCCTCAGAGATACATCTACACCGTATGTAACATACATCTACATTGTATGTAACTGCTTGAATGAAATTATTATATAATTATTACTGCATTTGACTTTATACTTTTTATATGACTACTATTTGCTCCCATTATATTACTTTAATAATATAAAAAATCAAAACTTAAATCATTTTTAAAGTTGATTTTTATCCTCATTACTATAGTGGTGAGTAAAAAAGAAAAAAAACAAAAGGCTGGGCGTGGTGGCTCCACCTGTAATCTTAGCGCTTTGGGAGCCCAACGCAGGTGGATCATTTGAGGCCACGAGTTCAAGACCAGCCTGCCCAACATAGTGAAACACTGTCTTTACTAAAAAGTACAAAAAATTAGCCGGGCGTAGTGGCACACGCCTATAGTGCCAGCTACTTGAGAGGCTGAGGCACAAGAATTGCTGGAACCCGGGAAGCAGAGGTTGTAGTGAGTTGAGATCCCACCATTGCTCTCCAGCCTGGGTGACAGAGCAAGACTCTGTCTCAAAAAATAAAATAAAATAAAATAAAATAAATAAAGTTGATTTTTAAACTTTCCTACAGTGCTTTCTCCATGGTGTTTCTTTCCTATCAGTTGCAAATTAATTTTTTTTTTTTTTTTTTTTTTTGAGATGGAATCTCACTCTTATCACCCAGGCTGGAGTGCAATGGCATCATCTTGGCTCACTGCCACCTCTGCCTCCCGGGTTCAAGCAATTCTCCTGCCTCAGCCTTCCAAGTAGCTGGGATTAGAGGTGTGCGCCACCATGCCTGACTAATTTTTGTATTTTTTAGTAGAGACAGGGTTTTGCCATGTTGGTCAGGCTGGCCTTGAACTCCTGGCCTCAGGCAATCTGCCTGCCTCGGTCTCCCAAAGTGGCAAATTAGATTTTAAAAGTTATGAAAACTAGCCTTTTATGTCCTGGTAAAAATTTTTTAAAAAATTAAACCATAAAACCCAGCTCAAATATTTCACATTTTATGCTGATGGGTCTAATTACACTTCTGTGATCAGAAATAGAAGTGTTTAATAAACATTTAGTGTTGATAGAATGATACAACCATTGGCATTCATCAAGCTTTGACTGTTCAAAAACAACACTGGTGATATTATACAGTATCTGAAAGGAATTTTACTATATCCTGAAGACAGTGGGAGCTATTAGAGAGTAATTCAAGAAATAATGTGACCACTTTATGTTTGGGGTAGATCCATCTGGAGAAAAGATTAAGGAAGAGAAAGGAGACTGCTCAGATCATGCACTGGAGTCCCGGATGGTCTGGACTGGGACAGTAGGGGTGAGGATGGAGAGAGGGAGAGCCCACATAAAGTTGGCCCTCTATATCTAGAGGTGAAAGTCTGTACTGCTGCATAATTTCCTTCAGCGATAAACAGTAGGTGCTGTATAAGGCAGAGAAGGCAGAATGGTTGATCTGCACTTGGGAGGTTGATCAATAAGTGTGATGGAATGGCACTGAAGCTTGGGACTATTAAGAGAGTGATGGAAGTGTTAGACTAAGAGATCTAATTTAGATGTAAAAGGAAATGAAATTCAGAAAAATTACTTAAACAAAAAATAAAATGAGAACAAGATAACCACCTGAATGGCTAAAATCCAAAAGACTAGCATTTCCCGTGTTGGAGTGAGGATGTAGAAACTGAAGCCCTCATCCTCTGCTGGTGGAAGTGAAAATTGGTACAATCATTTTGGAAAACTCAGTATTTTCTCGAACTCCTGGCCTCAAGTGATCCACCCACCTTGGCCTCCCAAGGTGCTAGGATTACAGGTGTGAGCCACCGTGCCCAGCCCCTGTTTGTCAGTATTTTCATAAGCTGATCAACTACAATCTTATGACCTAACTATTCTTTTCCTAGATATTATTCTTTTCTTCTCCAAAAGGAAAAGCAAACATTTGTTCCAAAAGACATGGACAAGAATGTTCATACAGATATAGCCTTATCCATAATAATAAAAAATTGAGATCAGCTTAAATGTTTATCAGCTGTAGTATGGATAAATTATGATATATTTATGCATTGAAATATTGTAAATCCTTTAGAACATGAGTTGATCCTCACAAACATAATAGAGAATGAAAGAGGCACAGAAGAGTACACACTGCAGAACTCCTTTTATTGGAAGGTCAAAAATAAACAAAGCTAGACAGGCGCAGTGGCTCATGCCTGTAATCCCAACATTTTGGGAGGCTGAGGTGGGTGGATCACTTGAGGTCAGGAGTTCGAGACCAGCCTAGCCAATATGGTGAAACCTCGTCTCTACTAAAAATAGAAAAATTAATGAGGTGTGGTGGCATGTGCCTATAATCCAAACTACTCAGGAGGTTGAGGCACGAGAATCACTTGAACATGGGAGGTGGAGGTTACAGTGACCTAAGATCAAGATCATGCCACTGTGTTCCAGCCTGGGAGATGGAGTGAGACCTGGCTTAAATTTAAAAAAAAGTAGACAAAGCTAATCTATGGTGTGGGAAATCAGAATAGTGGTTGCTTTTGATGAGGGCCAATATGGCTTGGTGGGGGCTCATAGGATTATAGGCGTTGAACATGTTCTATTTTTCAATGTGGGAGGTGGTTACATGAGTGTGTCCACTGTGTAAGAAGTCATCGAACTTTACATTTAGGACTTATAATTGCAAAATGTATTACACTTCAGTTTCTTTTATTAGAAGTAAAAAGTCTATGGAGATTCTTTAGTTATTGTGTTACACAGATTCTAGCTAAAGTACAATTGCTGGTGTTACAGACAGGCACCTTAGCTGTCCAAAGTTGCACTTCTCATACACTTCAGTTCATGGTTCAGTAGTCCAGGCAAGACTGCTCTTATGTTTATTTTGTGTTATTTTTGCTCCCTTTATTCCCCATCTTTCTCTCTTCTAGGTACGCAACCTAGTGTATTTAATATACAGGCTTTCAATTTCAATTCATTGTCCATTCTTCTATGTAGAAATCTGTATATCCTTGAAAAATGCATGGTGGTGTTTTTTAACAATTTAATTTTATTCTATTTAAGTTCCAGGATACGTGTGCAGGACATGCAAGTTTGTTACATAGGGTAAATGTGTAACATGGTGATTTGGTGCACCTATCAACCCATCACCTAGGAATTAAGCCCCACATGCATTATCTATTTATCCTGATGTTCTGCTTCCCCCCATCCCCTGACAGATCCCAGTGTGTGTTGTTCCCCTCCCTGTACCCATGTGTTCTCATTCTTCAGCTCCCACTTATGAGTGAGAACATGTGGTGTTTGGTTTTCTGTTCCTGTTTTAGTTTGCTAAGGATAATGGATCCCAGCTCCATCCATGTCACTGCAAAGGACATGATCTCATTCCTATTTATGGCTGCATGGTATTCCATGATGTATATGTACCACATTTTCTTTATCCAGACTATCATTGATGGGTATTTGGGTTGATTCCATGTCTTTGCTATTGTGAATAGTGCTGCAATGAACATATGTGTGCATGTATCTTTATAATAGAATGATTTATATTCTATTTATGGCTACATAGTATTTCATGGTGTATATGTACCACATTTTTCTTTATCCAGTCTATCACTGATGGGCATTTGGGCTGATTTCATGTCTTTGCTATTGTGAATAGTGCTGCAATGAACATACATTTGCATGTATCTTTATAATAGAATGATTTATATCCCTTTGAGTGTATGCCCAGTAATGGGATTGCTGGGTCAAATGGTATTTCTGGTTCTAGGTCTTTGAGGAATCGCCACACTGTCTTCCACAATGGTTGAACTAATTTACATTCCCACCAACCGTATAAAAGCATTCTTATTTCTTTACAGCCTCGCCAGCATCTGTTGTTTCTTGACTTTTTTGTAATTGCCATTCAGGCATGAGATGGTATCCATTGTGGTTTTGATTTGCATTTCTCTAATGATCAGTGATGTTAAGATTTTTTTCTTTTTTCTTTTCTTCTTCTTCCTTTTTTTTTTTTTTTTTTTTTTTTGAGGTGGAGTCTTGCTCTTGTTGCCCAGGCTGGAGCGCAATGGCTTGACCTCTGCTCACTGCGACCTCTCCCTCCTGGGTTCAAGCAATTCTCCTGCTTCAGTCTCTGGAGTAGCTGGGATTACAGGCGCCCACCACCATGCCTGTTTTTGTGTTTTTTTAGTAGAGACGGGGTTTCACCATGTTGGCCAGCCTCATCTCAAACTCCTGACCTCAGGTGATCCACCCGCCTCAGCCTCCCAAAGTGTGGGATTACAACGTCACCGCGCCGTTGAGCTTTTTTTCACATTTTTTTTGTGTGCATGTGTATTTAATATACGTAAGTAATACAACCGTTTGCATTCATCAAGCTGTGTCTGTTCAAAAACAACACTGGTGATCTATGCAAATGATGCTCTCCTAAAAATCTCATTTTGTTTCTTACATATTTCTTACATATTAGACTTAAACATGGATTTTGATATTTATTCATGTTATATGAAAATGTAGTTTATTTATTATAATTACCACATGGCATTCCACTGTATGCCTGCATTTGACTTATCCATTACTCTAATAACAAACATCCAAGTTTCCTCACACTCCTTGCTATCACAAACTTATGCTTCTGTGTGAAAGTTAGTAAAGCACATCTTAAAAGCTTTTTATCTTTATCGTGAGTTTTCTTTCCAGGAAAATTTGGTCACATTCCCATCAGGCTTTATAATTCTTTTTCATATTTTACCCAATCTAATAAGCAAAAAAAAAAAAAAATCAATATATGGCTGGGTCCTGTGGCTTATGTCTATAATCCCAATGCTTTGGGAGGCTGAGGCAGGAAGATTGCTTGAGGCCAGGAGTTCGAGACTAGCCTGAGCAACACAGTGAAAGTCACTCTCTACAAAAATAAAAATAAAAGTAAAAATAAAAATAGCCAGGCATGGCAGCCCATGCCTGTAGTCCTTTCTGTTTGGGAGGCTGAGGTGGGAGGATCACTTGAGCCCAGGAATTCAGAGTTACAATGAACTATGATGGCTCTACTGCACTCCAGCCTGGGCAATAAAGCAAGACCCTGTCTCTAAACAAACAAACAAAATCGCGATATAGTATTAACTAGCATTTTAAAATAACTTAAGTTAAACTGTTTTTTCATGTTTTTTGGCAGTTTGTATTTCTGCTTGGTTAACTACTTGTTCATGCCTTTAGTTTATTTTTATTCTGGGATTTTTTTTTTTTCTTCTTGACTTTTAAGAGATATTCGTATATTAACAAAATTGACCCGTGATCATATATTGCAATAATTTTCATTTTATTTTTCTTTTAATTTTGTTTATTATGCCGCTAGGTGGTGATGAGAGGGTAGTTTGGTTTGAGTTTTCCTTGTTTATTGTTTTGTTTTGGCCTTACAACTGTCATCTTTTTGGTTTTGGCTTTGGAGGTAATGCTTAAGAAGAGTAAAAAATGTTCAAATTTAATTACATGTTAAGAGATAAGGAAACTGTGGGAGAAGGGAAGTACAGTTATGAGGAACATTATCGTAACCAAACCAAAGGGAACCGTATTTGCAAAACAAATTTTTGAAGTTGGAGCTTTTCTAAGAAAAATTCCAATAATATGTGGTTTATTAACTGACTAATCTCTAATTGATAATTTTCCCACTTCGTCAAAAAGTAATGTACTGTAATTCCCCCTCCTGCCTTCTAACCTATCTATAATAATTATGATTGATATTTCAATAAATATGGTAATTTGTTTTAATTACCCAAAGCCTTAGAATCTGTAGCTTTAAACACACACAGTACTTTACTTTTAGTGCGTATTTTGCTGATGTTCTAGCTTAGATTTACTCTCTTGAAATTTATGATTTTACTTGCTTTAGTTTTTTTGGCAATATTTTATTATTTTATAGAGACCGTGAAAGGTAATTTCCATTGCTAAGGGAAATGAGTCCTCCTGTCATTTGTTTTCTCCGTGGGTGTCGTAGAAATTTAAAAAAAAATTACCACTTCATCCTTAACAAAATATTAACAAAGTAAATCTAGCAAAATTCAAAAAGGGTAATACACTATGGCCAACTGGATTTTATCTCAGGAACGCAAAGCTGGTTGCATTCAAAAATCAGTCAATAGATTTTACCACATTAGCAGAATCTTTTTAAAGCCATATGGTTGTTTCAACAGATACAGAAAGCTCATTTGACTAAATCCAATGCTATTTCATAATAGAAACCCTCAGAAAACTACAGATGGAGGAAAATATCCAGGCCCAACTAATGCCCTGCTTGTCTTGAAGGACTGTGATGGGGGCAGTGAGCAAAATACAAATTTATAATCCCCCCGAATTAGTATATAGCACATATCTTTATATTTATAAGAGCAGAGAAAAATCATTACTGGCTGTCTCAACACCACTTATAAACAAGCCATTTTACACCTCATTTATATTAAAGGCCAACTTTATCAATCACTAAATCCTTATGTAATCTGAGTAATATCCAACCTTCCATTTTACCTTATGGTCAAGTTCAGCACATCATCATCAACAAACAAACAAAAACCCAACAAATGTTCTCTTCCAAAGGCATTGAAGAGCACCATGGTTTTTAGGTATACTGACAAAGGCATTGTACATTTCTGCACACAGTGAAACTTGCTTAAAATTATCTTTAATTATTTTGCCCTCTTCTCAAAGTTTTATCTCAGCACTTCAAACTCTCTGCTCCAAAACTACAAATCTAAGTGGACTCTCACCTCCATCTCATCTTAGGTACCATAGCACAACCACTTCCTAGTCTTCTAAAAGCAAGCGCTCCTGACCAGCAACGATGCCAATGGACAGCAGACTCCTTAAATGCATAACCCAGCTCTTATCTCAATGGTGCAGCTCCCCAGAATTCAGGCTTTACATATTTTCCCAACCTTTGCACTGTCTATGCACCACTTCTTTTATTACCATAGGTTCGTAGTGCTGTAATATCTGATAGGGCAGGGTCTTTCTCATTATTCTTTTCAACATATTTTCTTGGTCATTCTTGCTCCCCAGAAACTTCCAAATCATTCTTTTTTCCCAATCTCTTCCATACCTGTTGTTTTAAATTGAGATTGTAATTGGCATTGCAAAAAATATACAGATTATCTGGAAAAACACCTTTCTTTTCACAAAATTATCTTCCTTTCTAGAAACATGATGCATACATGTTTCACACATATATTAGTCATTCGTACATGATTCATGCATGTTTTATTTTGCATACATTGGCAAAATTTTATCTTTTTCTTCATATAGGGCCTTATGCATTGTGATAGCTTTATTTCTAGGTGTTTATTCATTTGTCCCAGTTGTAACTGTTTACATTTTAAACTGGTTATTACTGGTACATAAGAAAGCTACAGATTTTAAGCATAGTAATTTTGTAAATCAGTTCAATTGATTAAACATCATATATAAGTTCTAATAGTTTTTCAGTTAGTTCTTTTGGATTTTCAGGTATACAATCTTACCATCTGCAAAGAGAGATGATCTCATTTTCATTTTCTTATTATATTAGCTAGAACTTATATAATAACACTACATAAAAGAAGTTACTATGGGGCTGGACATGGTGGTTCATGCCTGTAATCCCAGCACTTTGGGAGGCCGAGGTGAATGGATTACTTGAGGTCAGGAGTTTGAGACCAGCCTGGCCAACAGGGTGAAACCCCATCTCTACTAAAAATACAAAAATTAGTCAGGGGTGGTGGCACATGCCTGTAATCCCAGCTACTGGGGAGGCTGAGACAGGAAAATTGCTTGAACCCAGGAGGCAGAGGTTGCAGTGAGCCAAGATCACGCCATTGCACTCTAACCTGGGTGAAGAAGCAAGACTCTGTCTCAAAAAAAAAAAAAAAAAAGAAGTTACTATGGATATTTTTGTCATGTTCTTGACCTTAAAGGACTTTTTAATGTTTCACACTCAGTCTAATGCCCGGTATTGGTTATTTTCAATGTTTAGAAAGTATCTTCTTTCAGTTTGCTGATAATTATTATGAGAAATGGGTGTCGATTTCCATCAAATGCTTTTTTGGCATCTGTGTTCAAATGTGTATTTGGCACCTGTGTATCAAATGTGTTTCTTATGTCCTCTGATGTACATATATGATTAAATATTATTCTATTTTGAAATAAACAAACTAGAGAAGCCTGAACATAGGGGATCTGTGCTACATCATCTATGCTGATAAAGCATTTGTCATGATTTGTTTTTAGACAGAGTCTTGCTCTGTCGCCCAGGCTGGAGTGCAGTGGTACATAATCTCGGGTCACTGCAACCTCTGCCTCCTGGGCTCAAGTACCTCCCACCAAGTGTACTTTTCACTGCCATCATTAAGTCATCAATAAAATAGAGATTATGGGTAGAAAGGGCATTATTACTTATACGTACTGGTAATTTAGTCATTCCAGCACATACTAAGCATCTGTTGGATGTAAAGCAGAGAGCTGCTAGATACAATACTAATATTACAGAGTCCTTTGGGTTGTTTTTTTTTTTTTGAGACAGGGTCTCGCTCTGTCACCCAGGCTAGAGTGCAGTTGTGTGATCCTGGCTCACTGTATCCTTGACCTCCTGGGCTCAAGCAATCTTCCCACCTCAGCCTCCTGAGTAGCTAGGACCATAGACAGATGCCACCACACCTTGGCAACATTTTAAGATTTTTGTGTAGGAACAGGGTCTCACTATGTTACCCAAGCTGGTCTTGAGCTCCTGGGCTCAAGTGATCCTCCCACCTCAGCCTCCCAAAGTGCTGGGGTTACAGGTGTGAATCATCATGCCTAGCCTGGTGTACCTTTTATTAAAATTTTGAGGTTCTTGAAAGCCTGAGAAATGCCTTAGTCAATGAAATTGGATGTGATAGAAGCCAATGGACCTGATTCCCCACATTCTAGCAAAATGGCTGGCAAATAGTAGTTGCTCAATAAACTTTAATGAATGATGGAGGCAGTGTAGATGCTGAGAGCCACAGGGGCAAGCCATATCTGAGTCCTTAGGGGACAGCCAAGTGTCATGCACCAGGGTGAGTTGATCTAATCACCATGTCTAGAAAATGGAAATTAAGGTCATGGGCCAGTACTTCAGAGCATTATGTGGACAAGCTCAAAGTGAAAGCAGTCTGGGAGACTTGAGAACTGAGACTCAGAGGGCACCATCCATCACATCCCAAGGGGCTTCCTTAACTAGAGTTTTCATATTTCTTGGCTAAGTTATAGGATGAACTTTCAGAAATTTTCAATATGAGCTGTCCAGAAACTTTGTTTGGTGGTACAGAAATGAGCCTAACGTTGAAGATCTATAGACCTGTAGCTTATCCAGACTACTTACTTTTCCATGGAATCATAAACTAGGTTTCTGAGTTACATATTACACAGGGTAGGCTTAAACATAAGGGGAGTTTATCTCTTGCTCACATAAATAGGCTCAAATGATTCCAACTTGTTGAGGAATTTGGAGGTGGGGGAATGGGGACAGTGTTGTTACATATTGTCATTTAGCAAAGCAGCTCAGAGGTTGTGTCATCTTTAACATGTGGTTTCTGAGGTTCCCATAGAGGTTTCCCTAGCCCAGGGAACAAGAAAGAGCAGATGATTTTTACACGGGGGGATTTTTATAGACTAGGCCTGGAAGTAAAGTGCATTCCTTTCACTTGCGTTTCATTAGCTAAAATATAGTCACACAACTACATCTAACTGAAAGGGACCACATCTAACTGACTAGGAAATGAAGTCTATCATGTGCCCAGGAAGGCAAAGCCATGTAGTGACAAGACAATAAATAGTTTTTGCCACACAGGTCATACCGACTTTTTAGGTCCACTAAAGGAGTTTTGTTATAGATTCCTTCTCAACAAAGCCTTAAGTCCTCCTAATTTTAACTCACATACTCACTGCAATAATCCTAGCTCTGCCCTTGTGGGAATTGTCAGACACTATTGTTTCTGACCCTGGAATTACCTTTGCACACTTAGCAATGTACCTAACATTTCTTAAGCACTGAAGCATTAACAAGCTGATTAATGATCAGCTGATAATGGTATTAATAACTATCAAGCTGGTAATAGTAGGTGTAAAATCTGGTCTTTCAGTATGATTAAAGTAATTTATATTTGTTTAATATAAACAGAAATATATCTGGAATGGGCCAGGCACGGTGGCTCACGCCTGTAATCCTAGCACTTTGGGAAGCTGAGGCAGGTGGATCACCTAAGGTTGGGAGTTCAAGACCAGCCTGGCCGACATGGTAAAACCCTGTCTCTACTAAAAATAGAAAAATTAGCCGGGTGTGATGGCACATGCCTGTAGTCCCAGCTACTCAGCAGGCTAAGGCAGAATAGCTTGAGCCCGGGAGGAGGAGGTTGCAGTGAACCAAGATTGTGCCACTACACTCCAGCCTGGGTGACAAAGCAAAACCTTGTCTCAAAAAATATATATATTATATATTATATAAAAATATACATCTATATATCTAGAAGTTGTTTTGACTGTATCTACCCTCCACCCATCTATTATCAAAGTATCAAAGGAGCTGAAACTGGGGGGTCTTCCAGCCCTTATGACTTAGTTGATGGGGTCTCTGTCATGTACTACACTGTCAAGGAAGAAAATGTGGCAGTTTATCAGCCATGTGGTCTACCTGGCATTGGTGAGCATGTCAGACCAGGCTGATATCTTCTGACATGTTTTTCATGGTGAAAAAGGCAATAGTTCTTCTCTGGTGAGCCTAACTGCTGAAAAGATAGTCACTTCTTTTTCTAGACAGTTTATTTAGGAATTTAAACCATGGCTTACTCCAAAAGGGGATATGAAATTGCTTACATGCAAAAATATAGTTCAAGATAAACGGAGTAAGTGAAGAAATTGTGGGAAAGGGAAAATTAGAGTAGGACAAATAAGATAGAAACCAGGGATAACATTATTACACAAAGTGCATATCAAAAAGTCCAGTACACGTGAAATATGGGCTAGAATTGACTGAGCTGCCTAGTATCAAAAGTGAAAGAATGAAACCTGTTCATGAACGTTGTTTATGAAAATTATAACTATTCCTGATACTGAGTTTTGAGAAAAATGTCTCCATGGAATAACCGTAAAGAGTATATTTGGCCATATAACATGTCAGCTAGGCTCTCTGTAACATATATACAGTAAAACTAAGTCCTCCCTGTAGGCAGCTAAGGGAAGTACTTAATATTTTTCCACCCATTGGTTTGAATACAAACTGAAAATGTCTCCCCTTCTGGATTAGCAAGTTCTAGTAGATAAGGGAGGACAGATGTCATGAATGTCCAGATCATATAGCTCAAAATCCATGTGGTGATTTTCAGTTCCTTTGAATTCCTGTAGTCAAATGCCTGATATCTCAGGGAGGGCTTAGATAAGAATTTCTTCGTGAAAAAATGACTTTCACATTGAACCGTATAAATCCTTGCTGGCTGCTTCTTCCTACCCAACAGAAACTGTCCTTTTTATCACTCTGCAGTGTAATTCATGAACAATATTTTATTGTAATGATGATTTGAACTACACAGCTTATTTGCTACCACACACCTATTTTTCTCTGCTTCCTGTTAAGACTGGTTGTGTGTGTGTTTTCAAACAAGGTAGCTTAGAGGAAAAGAGTTGACAGGGACAAACGAGACGAGGCAGCACACATTTTTATGGTCTCTTATTTTTGTCCTGGTGCTCTTGTAGACACAGAAATGGAGCAAATGTACCCTTTATGGCATACAGTCAGCTGTGCAAAGGCTGTCGTGTATTTGGAATTCGTTTTGGAAGCAGGACAGAGGTGTGTTTTTGATTATGCCACATTGGATTTTCGCATTCAAGAGTATAATTACCAAACCCAGCCCTCAAACCACTGCAAAAACATCACATGCTTCTTACACACATTTTTTCCCTTCAAACTGGCACTCAAGTGCCCACCAAGAGCCCTGCCCACAGTAGGGTTAGTTTAAAAATTATTTTTAAACACAGTTGTAATATGGCTCTCATCCACAAAACAAGTATTATCAGCACTTAAATCATTGAATTATTCTTACATTATAGATCACTAGGTGCCTTTAATGTGGAATGACTATTAGATTCAGACCCTGAGTCAGACTGCCCCTGTTATAAAACCCTCTCCAGGAGTCCAGCTCTCAGCAACACTCCAGTATCTCTTTCAGGCCTAAAATCAACGTTGTGTTACAAATCTGAAGTTCAGAAGGTCAATTCAGTGTGGAGTTTAACTTCTTTTTTATTTGAAGTTTAGAAACAGTGCTAAGAAGACACAAAGACAGAAAGGCGTAGACATTTTATGCTTCTTCCCTGCCTTAGAGCCTATTCAAAGTCAGTGAGAAATTCAAAGAGCTGGGCTCTCTCACATTCTCCCTTCCTTGCTGCAAACCCGTGATTTCTCCTCTCACTGCCCGAGGGCTGGTGGATGGAAGTGACAGAGGCTCTCTCAGATCATGAAGACTTGGCAGAAGCAGTTTCATATTGAGTTGTATTCTAGCAACTTAAAAGATTTAATACAGCTTTTTGAAAACCCTCGGTAAAGAGGAGCTGCCATGGGGTAAAGGAAGTCACTTATTACCTAGCATCATGTGGCACATACACCACTGATATAACGCAAGCTGATTTTAGGTGATACATTAACAGACATTTATTCTTGTCACAGTGAAGTGTTTATAATGATAACTTCCCTTTAAATAACATTGACTGTGCACTACACATTATTCTAAGTGCTTACATATATTAACTCATTTAATCTTCCTAACAACTCTAGGAAGAGGGTAGGTAGTTTATTATCCCCATCATTATTAAAGCACAGAAAGATCAAGTGATTTGTCCCTGGTTGTTTAGCAAGCGATAGGTGAAACCTAGATTTGAACCTATCCAGTTTAGCTCCAGTGTCTATGCCCCTTAACCCCTCTTCAGCCCTTCTCAACTAGGGTTCCCTGAGAATCAAACCCTTCCCAAATCTCATCTTGAATTGTAGCTCCCATAATTCCCACGTTTGTGGAAGGGACCTGGTGGGAGATACTTGAATCATGGGGGTGGTTTCCCCCATACTGTTCTCGTGGTAGTGAATAAGTCTCACGAGATCTGATGGTTTTATAAGGGGTTTCCCCTTTCGCTTGGCTCTCATTCTCACTTGCCTGTCACCATGTAAGACGTGCCTTTACTTCTTTGCCTTCTGCCATGATTGTGAGGCCTCCCCAGCCATGTGGAACTGTGAGTCCATTAAACCTCTTTTCCTTATAAATTACCCAGTGTCAGGTATGTCTTTATTAGCAGCATAAGAACAGACTAATATAGTCTTTATATGGATCGGAAATTCAGGAGCAGCTTAGCTAGTTGTTCTAGCTCAGGAATAGCCAAAACGTTACAGTCAAAATACTGGCAGAGGTTGCAGTCATCTGAAGCTTCACTGGGGCTGAGAACCTGCTTCCAAGTTGGTTCAGTCACATGGCTGTTGAGAGGAGCCCTCAGTTCCACTTGACGGGGACTTCACTCTAAGGCTACTTGAATGCTCTTATGATATGTCAGCTAGTTTCCGCAGAGTTTGTAATCTAAAAGAGATGACAAAGAAGAAGTCACAGTCCCCTTTATGACCTAGTCTTAGAGGTCACACACTTTTGCTTGCCATATTCTACTCATTACAAGTGAGTTGCTAAGCACAGGCCACACAGGGTGAGATAATTTGTCTAGACCTTTAGAAGGGAGCTATATAATAAATGTGTGAACATTTTAAAACTACCATACCACACTAGCACATCAAATCTATGATTTCATGGGCATTACTTCCTAGGTAACACTGAGGTAGGCATTACTGTTAGGTCTGCATTGATTTAAAGAAAAATGTTAAGTCAATAATGAATGATGCAGATAATGTGCTAAGATGGCAAAAATTGCAAAGATGGTATATTCCCTTGTCCAGAACTTAGGATTACTGCCGTAGAGGACTTTCCATTTTCAGTGCACTGTGGGAGGAGCTGAGGGCTGTCTAAAGAAGTCAAACCAAAGAGACTTCAGAGTTTGGAAGCACCAGGCAGAGCTAAAGGAGCACGTATTAAGTGTTAACTGGAAAATAGGGGATGAGGGATCAAGCTTTTTAAAAAGCCACTATTATTTCTTTTAATAACAGATTTATTGCCGGGCGCGGTGGCTCAAGCCTGTAATCCCAGCACTTTGGGAGGCCGAGACGGGCGGATCACGAGGTCAGGAGATCGAGACTATCCTGGCTAACACGGTGAAACCCCATCTCTACAAAAAAAATACAAAAAACTAGCCGGGCGAGGTGGCGAGCGCCTATAGTCCCAGCTACTCGGGAGGCTGAGGCAGGAGAATGGCGTAAACCCGGGAAGCGGAGCTTGCAGTGAGCTGAGATCCGGCCACTGCACTCCAGCCTGGGCAGACAGAGACAGACTCCGTCTCAAAATAATAATAATAATAATAATAACAGATTTATTAAGATATCACTCACATACCATAAAGTTTCCTCCACCCCCCCCCCCTTTTTATTTGAGTCAGAGTCTCGCTCTGTCACCCAGGCTAGAGTGCAGTGGCACAATCTTGGCTCACTGCAACCTCTGCCTCCTGGGTTCAAGCCATTCTCGAGCCTCAGCCTCTCAAGTAGCTGGGATGACAGGTGCCTGCCACCACACCTGGCTAATTTTTGTACTTTTAGTAGAGATAGAGTTTCACCATGTTGGCCAGGCTGGTCTCAAACTCCTGACCTTGAGTGATCCACCTGCCTCAGGCTCCCAAAGTGCTAGGATTACAGGTGTGAGCCATTATGCCAGGCCAAATGTACCCTTCTATAAAGTATACAATTCAGTGGTCTATCATGTTTTCACAAAATTGTACAATCATTACCACTCTAATTTCAGAATTTTGTGTATTACTCCACTCTAGAAAAACCCCCATGCACATTAGCAGTTACTCCCCATTTCTCATTCCTTCCAGTCCTTGGAAACCACCAATTGACTTTCTTTCGGTATAGATTTGCCTGTTCTGCACATTTCATATAAGTAGAATCACACAATATGTGGCACTTTGTGTCTGACTTCTTCAATCCAGCAGAGTGTTATCAAGGTTCATTCATGTTGTGGCACATCTTCATACTTCATTCCTGTTTATGACTGACTAGTACTCCATTTTATGAATATATAATATTTTGTTTAATCATTTGTCAATTGATGACATTGGGTTAGTTTCCACTTACTTGCCTATTAGGAAAAATGCTACCATGAGCATTTGTGTACAAATTTTTATATAAATATATGTCTTCAATTATCTTGGCTACATACCTGAGAGTAGAATTGCTGAGTCATGTTGTAACTCTATGTTTATCTTTTTGAGGAACTGCTGTATTGTTTTCCAAACCAGCTGTTTAATTTTACATTCCCTCTACAGCATATGAAGGTTCTGATTTCTCCACATACTTGGCATTGTCTTTTTGATAATAGCCATTCCAGTGGGTTTGAAGTAGTATCTCATTGTGATTTTGATGTGCATTTCCCTAATGACTAAAGATATTGAGTATTTTTTTCATGTGCTTTCGGCCATTTGGATATCTTCTTTGAAGAACTATTAAAATTCTTACCCATTTTTAATTAGATTTATTTTTGTTATTAGCTTGAGACCCTTGTAGATTCTGGGTACTAGTCCTTTATCATATATAAGTTTAAAAAATATTTTCTTCCATTCTATGGGAGAAAGTTGTGAATCCACTTTGACTTAATTTTTGTATGTGGGGGTGAGATAGGGGTCTGACTCATTCTTTTACATGTGAATTTTAGTTACCCTAGCACCATTTGTTGAAAAACCGATTTTTCTCCATTGAATTGTCTTGACACCCCTGTCAACAATGCTTCATCCTAAATAATTGCTTTTCTTTCCCTGCCCAGTTTCATAACTCCAGCAACCAGGCTTCTCACCCCTAAACAGAAACTTTTGTTACCCCTAACAGTTTCTTCTCTGCAAAAACTGAACTTTTCAGAGTAACTGATGAAGACTGTCAACTCTCCCAGAGTCAATTTGATTGTACCCCAATGAAGATAACCAATTTCTAAGCTCTATCTGGACACTAAAGTTTTAATTCATTTTTTAAAAAAATTTATTTTTATTGACAAATAATAATGATATATATTTATGGGATACAATACAGGTATACATTGTAGATTGAGAAAATTAGGCTAATTAATATATCCATCACCTCACATTCTTCAGCTTTCTTAGTGTCTCTTCATATGAACAGATAGGTAAATATTGCAATACATTGATGAAAGTTTCTTCAACATAAAAGACAGAAACCATGCACAAAACAAAAGAGATCTTGGAAGAAGCAGGCAGTGAGGTGAGAAGACCAAAACAATCATTTAATTACCCTAATATTAGTAAAAAAAAAAAGAGAAGATATTGTGTCCATGAGAAAGGAGTACAAAGCTATTAGAAAGAAATAATTTTAAAATAATAAAGATATACTAACACTGAACATATCCAAACCAAAACTAAAAACACAATGCCATTTATAATTGTTTCAAGAAAATAAAATAATTAGGTAAAAATCTAATAAAACATAAATAGGATTTATATCCTGAAAATTACATAAGGCTTGGTGAAAGAAATCAAAAAGGACATGAATGGAGAGACATACATACTATGTTCGTGAATTAGAAGACTTAACAGTACAGATGTCAACTATCTCCAAATTGATCTATACATTTAATAAAATGTCTATCAATATCCCATCAACGTTTTGTGTAGACTAGACAAGCTTATTCTTAAATGTATATGGAAAGTCTCAGGACCTAGAATAGTTAAAATTATTTTTAAAAAGAATAATAAAGTGGAAAGAATCACTTTACCTAGTGTTAAAACTTATTATATAGCTATGATAACCAAGACAGCATGGGCCTGGCGTGGTGGCTCATGCCTGTAATCCCAGCACTTTGGGAGGCCAAGGCGGGCAGATCACCTGAGGTCAGGAGTTCGAGACCAGCCTGGCCAACACAGTGAAACGCCGTTTCTACCAAAAATACAAAAAATTAGCCAGACGTGGTGGCACATGCCTGTAATCCCAGCTACTCGAGAGGCTGAGGCAGGAGAATTGCTTGAACCCGGGAGGGGGAGGTTGCAGCGAGCCGAGATCACACCATTGCACTCCAACCTGGGCAACAAGAGAGAAACTCCATCTAAAAAAAAAGAAAAGAAAAAAAAAGACAGCATGGTATGGTTGGGGGGATAGACACATACATTAATGGAACAAAAGTAGAGAATCCCAAAATATACCCATACTAACGTGCCAAACTGGTTTCTGGCAAAGGTACAAAAGCAATTGAATGTAAGAAGGGTAGCCTTTCAAAATCCTTGGTACCAGAGCAATTGGACATCCACAGGCAAAAAAAACCCAAAAAAACAAAAAAAAAAAACAAAACAGGCACAGTGGCTCACATTTTCACATCTATAATCCCCACACATTGGGAGGTCAAGGCAGAAGGATTGACTAAGGTCAGGAGTTCAAGACCAGCCTAGTCAGCATAGCAGGACCCTCCTCTCTACAAAATGTTTTAAAAAATAGTGGGAATACGCATGACACCACTTAGGAAAGGAGTTTGTCAGTTTCTTATAAGCAATCCCTTGCTGCAGGATCCAATAATGTCACTCCAAGGTGTTTACTCAAGAGAAATGGGAATTTATGTTCTCACAAAAGCCCATACAGGAGCTTTATTCATAATTATCAAAACTGTAAAGAACCCAAATGTTCTTCAGCTGGTGAATGGATACACAAACTGTAGTACATTTATATAATGGCATACTACTCAGCCACTAAAAGCAATAAATTGTTAATACGTGTTATTCTCTTCGTTTTATTTTTGTTAATTTAGTCATTCTGGTAGGTGTGTTCTGGCATCTCATTGGTGTTCATTTACATTTCCCTAATGACTGATGGTGATGAACATCTTTTCATTTGCTGATTTGCCATTTATATGTCTTCTTTGAGGAAAGTCTTTTCAAATATTTTGCCCATTTTTTTAACTGAGTTGTTTATTTATAGTTGAGTTTTAAGAGTTCTTTATATATTCTATATCAGATGTGATTTGCAAATACATCCTCCCAGTATGGGTGTTGTGTTTTTATTCTCTTGTAATAGTGTGAAGTAAGGTTCTAAGTTTTTGTTTTACATGTGGATATTCAATTGTCTCTGCACTATGTGTTGAAAAACTACCCTTTCCCCATTGTGTTGTTTTGATACTTTTGTTGAAAATCAACTGATCATAAATGTAAGGGTTTATTTTTGTACTTTTCGTTCTGTTCCATTGATCTAATATGTTTATCTTTTTGCACTGTCTTAAATATTTATAGTAAGTTTTGAAATCAGATAATGTAAGTCCTCCAACTTCATTCATTTTCAAAATTATTTCGGTTACTTTAAGTCCTTCATATGGCTATATAAATTAGAGGATTCATTTGTTAATTTCTACAACAGAGAGCTGGGCATGGTGGTGTGCACCTGTGGTCCCAGCTATTTGGGAGGCTGAGATGAGAGGATCACTTGAGCTCAGGGAGCAGAGGTTGCAATGAGTCTAGATCGTACCACTGCACTCCAGCCTCAGTGACACAATGAGACCCTGTCTTAAAAAAAAAAAAAAAAAAAAAAAATCTACAAAAGTAAGCCTGCTGGTTTTTACAGAAATTATGTTGAATCTATACATCAATTTGGGAAAAATTTCCATCTGAACCGTATTTTATGAACATGGAACATCTCTACAATTTAAATCTTCAATTTCTCTCAGAAAAGTTTTGTCATTTTCAGTGTACAGTTATTGCACTTTGTTAAATTTATTACTAAGTATTGAATTTTTAAAAATTTCATTCTGAATGGAATTATGTTCTTACTTTTATTTTCACGTTGTTTATTACCAGCATATAGAAATACAGTTGATTGGCCAGGCACGGTGGCTCACACCTGTAATCCTAGCAATTTGGGAAGCCAAGGCGGGTATATCACGATGTCAAGAGTTCAAGACTAGGGCCGGGCACGGTGGCTCATGCCTGTAATCCCAGCACTTTGGGAGGCCGAGGCTGGTGAATCACATGAGGTCGGGAGTTCGAAACCAGCCTGACCAACATTGTGAAGCCCCATCTCTACTAAAAATACAAAAAATTAGCTGGGCGTGGTGGTGCATGCCTGTAATCCCAGCTACTCAGGAGGCTGAGGCAGGAGAATTGCTTGAACCCGGGAGGCGGAGTTTGCGGTGAGCCATGCGCCATTGCACTCCAGCCTCGGCAACAAGAGTGAAACTCTGTCTCAGGAAAAAAAAAAAAAAAAAAGAGCTCAAGATCAGCCTGGCCAAGATGGTGAAACCAGGCTGGTGAAATCCTGTCTCTACTAAAACTAAGAAAATTAGCTGGGCGTGGTGGCAGGTGCCTGTAATCCCAGCTACTCGGGAGGCTGAGGCAGGAGAATCACTTGAACCTGGGTGGCAGAGGTTGCAGTGAGCCAAGATTGTGCCACTGCACTTCAGCCTAGGTGACAGAGTGAGACTCTGTCTCAAAAAAAAAAAAGAAAAGAAAAGAAAGAAAGAAGAAAGAGAGAGAGAGAGAGAAAGGAAAGAAAAAGAAAGAAAGAAAAGAAAGAAAGAAAGAAAGAAAGAAAGAAAGAAAGAAAGAAAGAAAGAAAGAAAGAAAGAGAAAGAAAGAACAAATACAGTTGATTTTTTTCTTTTTCTTTTTTTTTTTTTTTTGTTTGAGATGGAGTCTTGCACTGTCACCTGGGCTGGAGTGCAATGGCACAATCTCAGCTCACTGCAACCTCCACCTCCCAGGTTAAAGCAATTCTCCTGCCTCGGCCTCCTGAGTAGCTGGGATTACAGGCGCCCACGACCGTGCTCGGCTAATTTTTTGGATTTTTAATAGAGACAGGGTTTCACTATGTTGGTCAGGCTGGTCTCGAACTCCTGACCTCATGATCTGCCCGCCTTGGCCTCTCGAAGTGTTGGGATTACAGGCGTGAGCCACTGTGTCCAGTCTACAGTTGATTTTTAATATTAATCTTGTATACAGTGACCTTGCTAATCTTTGTTATTAGTTCTAATAGTATTTTTTGTAGATTTCCTAGGATTTTCTACACAAAGGATCACAATGTAAATAAAAACAGATTTACTTCTTTTTTTTCCAATCTGTATTCCTTTAACTTCTTTTTCTTACCTTATTACACTGCCTAGACCCTCCAGTACAATGTTGAATTAAAACTGTGAGATTGGAAATCCCTACCTTTTTCTTGCAATCAGGGAAAGCATTCAGTCTTTCACCACTTGATAAAATGTTAACTATAGGTCTTTCATAGATGCCTTTTATCTGGTTGAGGAAGTTTTGTTCCATTCCCTGTTTATCTATAATTAAGAGATACCATCTGGCCAGTCATGGTGGCTCACACCTGTAATCCCAGCACTTTGGGAGGCCAAGGCTGTAGTACCACTTGAGCCCAGGAGCTGGAGACCAGCCTGGGCAACATAGTGAGATTCTGTCTCTACAAAAAATAAAAAGAAATAGTCGGGAATAGTGGTGCCTGCCTGTAGTTCCAGCAATTCAGGAGACTGAGGTGGGAGAACCTGTTGGAGCCAAGGAGGTTGAGGTTGCAGTGAGCTATGATTGTGTCACTGCACTCCAGCCTGGGTGACAAAGTGAGAGCATCACACACACACACACACACACACACACACACAGTGGCCATTCTATCTATTGTGAGAAGCCTTTGCTCTCTCCTGGACCCAGAAGCTTTTTTCTGCTTGCTGTTATTTCCCCAGTGACGCATGGGAATTTAACCTGAAGTGCAAAATCCAAAGAATCCATCAAGACATTTTTATTCTCTACGTTGTAGATGACATGGGCTTCTAAAGCAAGTACACTGTGTTCTTCTACAGCTTGTTTCTAATAAGAATTACTTCCTAAGTTGTTGGTAATTGGGATAAGAATATCAATATCATGCAAAAGCTGTGCTCACTTAAATGTGATTTTTTTGTTGTTGTTGAGATGGAGTAGCACTCTCTCGCCCTGGCTGGAGTGCTATGGCATGATCTCAGCTTACTGCAACCTCCGCCTCCTGGGTTCAAGTGATTCTCCTGCCTCAGCCCCCCAGTAGCTGGGATTACAGGCGCCCACCACCACGCTGAGCTAATTTTTGTATTTTTAGTAGAGATAGGGTTTTGTCATGTTGGCCAGGCTGGTTTTGAACTCCTGACCTCAGGTGATCCACCAGCCTCGGTCTCCGAAAGTGCTAGGATTATAGGTGTGAGCCACTGTGCCCAGTCTAAATGTGATTTTTCCTAGCATCTTAACATATTGTGTCAGCAAGTAACAGCAACTAAAGGCAAAACACCTAAAACAGCTGAACTGCACAAGCCATGAGTGTGAATAGAATCCACAGTTGCCCCACAGTCTTCTCCTTGGCTCAGTTTACCTTATTCACTGCTTCTCTCCAATGTGTATTTTTTATTTTTCTCCATGGTTCAGCAACATCAGTTCTTCCTTTTCGTCCTGCTTAATTTATATATTGCTGCATAACAAGCCACCCTCAAACGTAGTGGTTTAAAAGAACACATTTAATTTACCCATGTATTGGCTTGTTGGGAGCATCTCCTCTCTGCTTCACAGCACCTGGGGCCTCAACTGGGATGACTGCAGTAGATGAGAACTGGAACATCTGGGGGCTGGCTAGGTTTCTCTTTTCTCTTCTCTTTTCTCTCTCCTGTCTTCCCCTCCCATCCCCCATCCCTGTACCTCTAATTCGCTCCTGCTTTCTACCCCCCATGTAGATAGCTCAAGCTTTCTCACAATATGTTGATCTCAGGGTGATTGAACTTCTTTTACATGGCAGCTGGCTTCTCCCAATGCCAGCATTCTCAGAGTCCATGGTGGAAACTCCAAACCTTCTTATGATCTAATCTCTAGAAGTCCTAGAATATCATTTTTGCTGCATTCTATTCAAGTAAGTTACAAAGGTCAGCTCGATTAGAAGAAAATAGTACTAGATTCTACCTCTCAATGCCAAGAATAGCAAAGAACTTGTAGCCATCCATTATCCATCTAAAACCCCTTTCATCAAACAATGTTGCCTTTTAAAAAAAAGTTTGTTAGGCCGGGTGTGGTGGTTCATGCCTGTAATCCCAGCATTTTGAGAGGCCAAGGCAGGGGAATCACTTGAGGTCAGGAGTTCAAGACGAGCCTGGCCAACCTGGTGAAACCCCATCTCTACTGAAAATACAAAAATTAGCTGGGCAGGGTGGCTCGTGCCTGTAGTTCCAGTTACTCAGGAGTCTGAGGCAGAAGAATAGCTTGAACCCAGGAGGCAGAACTTGCAGTGAGCCAAAATCGCCCCACTGCATTCAAGCTTGGGCGAAAAAGCAAGACTCCATCTCAAAAAAGAAAAATAAATAAAGTTTGTTAACTTAAGAATCACACAATCTATAAAATTGGAAAAGAGACTTTATTTCTTACAAAAGGTTACAATCTGAAAAGTGGTCATTCCGACAGGTTGGAAAGTGTAGCCTCCAGTTGAAGCCAAAAGGCAGGCACTTTGAGGGAGAGAGGGATAAGACAGTAATTTAAGCTGAATGGATTGGCCAAACATACACATTCAATAGGTTACAGGGGAGCTATGAGTATTCATGAGGGTGGTCCTGACACATGCATATTGAACAAACATGTATGTTACATATGATCCATGTTCACCTTGAGATGGAGACTTAGCATTTATTTTATTTTATTTATTTATTTTTGAGACAGAGTCTTGCTCTGTCACCCAGGTTGAAGTGCATTGGAGCAATCTTGGCTCACTGCAACCTCCACCTCCTGGATTCAAGCAGTTCTCCTGCCTCAGCCTCCTGAGCAGCTGGGACTGCAGGTGTGAGCCACCACACTTGGATAATTTTTGTATTTTTAGTAGAGATGGGGTTTCACTGTGTTGGCCAGGCTGGTCTTGAACTCCTGACCTAAGGTGATCCACCCGTCTTGGCCTCCCAAAGTGCTGGGATTACAGATGTGAGCCACCATGCCCAGCTGAGTCTTAGCATTTAAATGTGTTACAATTAGGTCCTACACATCAAAAGGTCTTTTCAGTACTTAAAAGCATTCAAGTGTACAGCCTCTGTAAACCACCCAGAACCAGTCCATGGTTGGTGGTCTTCCTATCACGGGAAAGTTACTGAAATTTGTCTCTTGTCCAATCATAGTTATGGCTTGTGGAACAGAGGGGTGGGGTCAGCATCTGGTGGTGGATGAGGTGCAAATCAAATTGTTTTCATATTACTTATCTTGAGGCCAGTGCTTGTTTGGCTGCTAAAGAAAAAGAAAAACTTTGTGTCAGTTAAAACATAAGTTTATTCTTTATGTGCAGAGTGGTTGACTTCACCCTTGCCTGGCATGGCCTTAGGTCCTGTTTATAATTTGGCATCTGGCCAGGTATGATGGCTCATGCCTGTAATTCAAGCAGTTTGGGAGGCTGAGGTGGGTGGATTGCATGAGCCCAGGAGTTTGAGATCAGCCTGGGCAACATGGTAAAACCCTGTCTCTACAAAAAATTTTAAAATCAGCTGGGCATGGTGGTGCGTTCCTATAGTCTCAGCTACTTGGGAGGCTGAGACGGGAGGATCACTTGAGCCCAGGAGGTGGAGGTTGCAGTGAGTGAAGATCATACCACTGCACTCTAGCCTGGGTGACAGAGCGAGACCCTCTCTCAAAAATAAAAATGAAAAATAATAATTTGGTATCTTATTGCCACAAAGAGCCCATTTTATCACTCTTATAACCTCTAGTTTAACAATAATGCTGGTCAGTTGTGTCTAAACCACAAAAGGGAAGGGTTATAATAAGGTGTGTCTGACCTCCCATCCATCGTGGCTGGGAATTCAGTTTTTAAGGTTTCTGTGGAGTCCCCTTGGCCAATAGGGGGTCCATTTAGTCAGTTTGGGGGCTTTAGATTTAATTTTTAGTTTATAAGTTTAAATACTGTATTAATTATAATACTTTTATTTATTAGTAGTTTAGCACATCTTTTTGAATTGTGCTGGTATATTCATCTTAAATTGTGATAGCTGTTAGTAATTTAGCTACTTCTCTAATGATTAAGTTCCACAGATTCTGAGTGGTTTGCTTCAACTATATATTCTCCACAAGCTTGTGGTTTGGAGTGCAAGATTTCACAAAACTCATCATTTTCAGGAATATGTATGTCACGTATACACCATTTCAGCAGTAACATTTGTAAATACACGTGTTTACAGTTCTAGTACCTTCCCTGAGTGTTTCAGGCCTCTGCTTACATCCAGCATTTTTTAAGAAGCCCCAATCTCTTCTTTTACTCCTTGATCTCGATACAGAAGTACATAGTTATCTCAAACAACACTCATTCATTGAGCAGAAACTGCCAGAAAGAGGCAGTAATAAAATCAATCTGCTGTGATGAAGATGGAGGTCTACTTCAAGGTAAAATTGAGAAAATGATTCAGATTATTGTTGTTCCTGTTCTTTTTTTAATTTGGCACATTGTTACATGTGTGCCATGAAAGATAATTGGATGTAAGGTTAGATGGAGACATGTAAGGCATTTCAGCTGGCATAATGCTGGAGGAGTGCAAGAGTGTGTGTGTGTGTGTGTGTGTGTCTGGCTCATCTGTCATTCAGAAGCTCTGCTGAATTTTTTCCTTGCCTTCTTGTGTCCTTACTACCCCTTTGTGAAGTACTTTCCAAAACACAGGGACACTGGAAAGAAACCAAACACCATGTATAACTAAAGCTAAGACACTGACTTTTCTTCTAGTCACATTCTCTGTGGACATAAAAACATGTGTACACACACGTGTGTATAGGTGTGCCCATGCACAGACACAGCTTAACACTCAGAACTGGAGCCCCACTGCTGAGGGGTGGATCCTAGCACCAGATTTCTGACCTAAAATTCTATGTCAACATAAACACATTCATAAAAAAATACAATACTGGGAAAATTAGTAGCACCATTGAAATGAAAATTATGAACCCTTATAGTCACGGGTCGAATTTCAATAAAAATTTCTTGACAGGCTGCTGTATATGAGAAGACTGCATGAAAAAAAGCAATTAATTTCCTATCACTCAGTTGCTTGGACCAAAAATCTAAACTGCACTCTGTCTTCTCTCTTTTTCAAGCCCTCAGTAACCGCTCTAGAATCTGCTGTCCCAAATAATATTTAATCCAGACTCTGCTCACCACTTCCCTGCCACCCTCCTAGTCCAGGCCGTCATCTCTTCCATGGACAATGGCAGGAGCCTCCCGACTGTTCTCTGTTTTTCTACCTCCACCCCCAGATCCATGCTATCTCTTCTCCACACAGCAGCCAGGATGACCTTCTTAAAAATTACATCATGGCCCGGCACGGTGGCTCACGCCTGTAATCCCAGCATTTTGGGAGGCCGAGGCAGGTGGATCACTTGAGGTCAGGAGTTCGAGACCAGCCTGGCCAACATGGTGAAACCCTGTCTCTACTAAAAATACAAAAATTAGCTGGGTGTGATGGCTTGTACTTGTAATCCCAGCTACTTGGGAGGCTGAGGTGGGAGAATTGCTTGAACCCAGGAGGTGGAGGTTGCAGTGAGCCGAGATCATACCATTGCACTCCAGCCTGCGTGACGGAGTGAGACTCTGTCTCCAAAAAAAATAAATAAATAAATAAATTAGATCCTCCAATATCTCTCCAGCACGGCTCAAAATAAAATCCAAACTCCTTACCATGCCTTCAGGCCTCTGCCGCCTCTCCTACCTCGTCATCCACATTCTCCTCCCTGCTCACGCTACTCCAGGCGTGCTGACCTGCTCATGATACTTGGATCACAACTAGTTCATGTCCAGCTCAAGTCCTTTGCACTTGCTGTTTCTTCTGCTTGGATTCCTCCTCCTCCCACAACCCTCAATCTTGCCTTCTGAAACTCACTTGATTTGAGTCTCTACTCAAACATCACTTCCTCAGAGAGGCCTTCCCTGACCTAAAATATCATAGCTAGAATAGCAGAGATTCCCAACTCCTCACTTTGTTCCCTTGCCTATTTTGTGTGTGTGTGTTCACAGCCCTTTTCAGTAACCAACATTATGTTATTTATTCATTTATTTTTTAGAGACAGGATCTTGCTCTGTTACCCAGGCTGGAGTGCAGAGGCAAGATCATAGCTCACTGTAATCCCAAACTCCTTGGCTCAAGTGGCTGGAACTACAGGCATGAACCGCCGTGCCTGGCTAATTTTTAAAATTATTTTGTAGAAACAGGGCCATGTTGCACAGGCTGGTCTTGAACTCCTGTGCTGAAGCTATTCTCCCACCTTGACCTCCCTAAGTGCTGGGATTACAGGCATTAGCCACCACACCAGCCTATGTATCTTGTTAACGGCTATTATCCTGATGCCAAGAACAGTGCCTGTCACATAGTCAATACTGAATAAAAACTTATGTTGGAAGAGCTCCCGATCTATACTGAGAGGCAAGCTTGGAAACTATCATGATCATACAATATGATTGTGTTGTGATAGATGTGTATACAAGGTGTTTGAGGAACTCAAGAGATAGAGTCACTGGCAGAGTGTTTTCAGCTGGGTCTTGAAGGACAAGTAAGAATTTACCAGATAGAGGAGTCTACAGAGGACATTTCAAGCAGAAGAAATAGTGAATGCAAAGGCTCAGATGTAAAAATATTAAATTGGGGAAAAGCATGTCATATTATTGTTCCTGGATAGCAGGATGTGCTCAGTTCAGGCCCAGTAATGACTTTCCAAGGAATTTGGAAGAGCCATTGGATTTTAATAAGGTAAAATAATCTTCAATGTTTCAGAAAGATTCTGCTGGCAGCTGTATGGTGCTTAGTTTGAGGCAGAGAGGTTTGTTGTCCTCCTGGACAGAAAGAAGTGGGAATGGTGAGAAGATAATGGATGGGAGCTGCATTTTGAGAGCAGATTGAGAAGGCTTGGTGACCTATCTGTGAGGGACAACAGAAAGGGAGACAGAGGCCTGAAGATTTTTAAACTTGTGTGACTTGATGGCATTTATCCTGATAGGAATGCAGGAAAAAAAAAAAAAAAAAAAAAAAGCACACATTGAGAGAGTAAGGAAGAGGAACAGTGGTCCTTCACATCTGCCAGTTTCCTTCTTCTCTGTGCCCTTGAGTAGCTGTTTCCTAATTCCTAGCCATTAGTTAACAAAATCACACAGGGCTGGATTCACACTTGTTCTGCTTCCACCCACTGAGCCTTGGTTAGTAGGCCACACATGAGTGCCTGCTTCTCTCTTCCCTTGGGGCTAAACCTCTCCCAGGTGACTCTTTATCTGTCTTGAAAGTAGATTCCTAGCAATTCTACCCCAGAAGGCATGCTCAGACTCACCAAGTCCCAAGGGGAGACAAGACTTAAGATCGAGCCTGGACCTACCCCAAGCACACATATGATGTGATCAGGCTTCTGGTCTGATTTGCATGTAATTTTTAAATTATTCAAATAAATACTTTCCCATTATTTTAAAAAAAATGCAGACAATACAGAAAGACACAAAGTAGACTTGAAAGACTCCTTGAAAAATAAAGGAAAGGCACAAAGTAGCCTTTCAAGTCTACTTAGTATCCTTCTGTACTGTCTTTTTCAAGCCCCCTCCTTGAAAAATAAAAAAGTCCACTCTTTCTATCTTTTTGGCCAGGCACAGTGGCTCACACCTGTAGTCCCAGCACTTTGGGAGGCCGAGGTGGGTGGATCACCTGAGGTCAGGAGTTCGAGACCAGCCTGGCCAACATGGTGAAACCCCATCTCTATGAAATATATAAAAATTAGCTGGGTGTGATGGTGGGCACCTGTAATCCCAGCTAGTCAGGAGGCTGAGGCGGGAGAATTGCTTGAACCTGGGAGGTGGAGGTTGCAGTGAGCCAAGATCGCGCCACTGTACTCCAGCCTGGGGGATAAAGCAAGACTCCCTCTCAAAAAAAAAAAAAAAAAAAAAAGTATCTTTTTCTTTTTTTCAGTCTTCATCATATGTAGTTACAAATAAATATATTATAAAATATTATATATATTCATATAGAAACAAGATATGGTTTTATAGGTTATCATCTTTGGGCTCAGCTCAGAGTATTTTGAAACATTTTTTCTACTTAAAAATCTGTCTTCAGGCCAGGCTAGAGGGCTCACGCCTATAATCCCAGCACTTTGGGAGGCTGAGGCAGGCGGATCACTTGAGGTCAGGAGTTTGAGATCAGCCTGGCCAACATGGTAAAACTGTGTCTCTACTGAAAATACAAAAATTAGCCAGGTGTGATGGTGCATGCCTGTAGTCCCACATACTCAGGAGGCTGAGGCACAAGGATCACTTGAACCCAAGAGGCAGAGGTTGCAGTGAGCTGAGATCATGCCACTGCACTCCAACCTGGGCAACAGAGTGAGACTCGTCTCAAAAAAAAAAAAAAAAAAAAAAAAACAACTGTCTTCAAAGATTTTCACATTAGTGAATATAAATCCACTTCTTTCTTTTCAAACTTCTGAATGATATTCCATGGCAGAGAGACATATTTGTCATTTAATCATTCCCCTCCTGACAGATACTTGGGATGCTTCCAAGTTTTCGAGATTATAAACAGTGCTGCAGTGAATATCCTTGCACACCTTTTTCGGTATACATTTATTGAGACAGATCCTTGAAAGTAGAACTGGTGGGCAGCCTTAAAGTTTAATTTTGCTAGAAGCCGCCAGTTTTCTAGTCTATTTTATTAGGTGTGTCTAGATAACAAGATTTGTAAAATCGTAAAGTAAGTTATTTCTTGACAGGATCCATCCTAAGGCTAACATTAATCCAGAAACAAACCCACCAGTCCCTCTGATAATTATGCTGTATCTCAGAAAGTTAGGAATACTTGGCCACAGGCACAGTTCTTTAAGCTTTTAAAGCTTTTCTGAGCCAGTTGTGGTGGCTCACGCCTATAACACCAGCACTTTGGGAGGCTGAGGCAGGAGGATTGCTTGAGTCCAGGAGTTGGAGATCAGCCTGGGCAACATAGGGAGACCTCATCTCTGCAAAAAATTAAAAAATTAACCAAGTGTGGTGGTGCGTGCCTGTGGTCCCAACTACTCAGGGGACTGAGGTGGAGGGATCACTTGAGCCTGGAATGTCAAGACTGCAGTGAGCCATAACTGTGTCACCGCATTCCAGCCTGGGTGACAGAGTGAGATCCAGTCGAGAGAGAGAGAGAGAGAGAAAACTGTTTAGGAAGCTGTGCAACCTAGCAAGACCCCACCTCTCCAAAAAAATCAAAAATTAGCCAGCACACCACTGCACTGCAGCCTGGGTGACAGAGCAAGACCCCGTCTCAAAATAAAAACAAACAAACAACAAAAAAAGTAAGTAAAGCTTTTCTGGGGTCTGCTAAAAAGTTCGAGATCTGGAAAAATTGTTCCCTTCAATATATAAAACCTAGAGAACGCTGAAGTTAACACAGATTTATTAAATCTCTACAAAATTTATAATTGTGTTAATGTCATTAATATTACATTTAGTATTCATAAATGTTTCATTGTTAGAATTCTCTTTAATTTTTTCCCCAATCTGCTTTCCTGCCTAGGCTGAGGGACCAACACCAACCCTCTTGGTTTCTCCTTAGTGTATTCAGAGAAAAGATTCACCTAAAAATAACTTAAGGTCTTTCTTTTTCTCCTCTTTAGTTTGGGTGTCTTTCTAAGGGTGATTGCCTTCTCATTCAGGAAGAAGGCAGCTTTAACCAGGACAACAGTTTGGGGATGGAGCTTCCTTCCCCAGGAGGGGGCAGTATTGGGGAGAGAACTGCATGTGTCCAGTGGCAAAAACTGGGGGAGAAATTCTTCAGTCTTCTGAGAGAGCCCATGGAAGACAGTGAGACCTTAGAGGGCAACAGACCCAATTCATTTGGTGGGTTGATAGGGCAAGGGCTGTGGGTCACAGACTCCCTGTTGAGGGGGTTAGGTGGCAGGCAATGTAGAGGATCTCCTCAATTCAGCTTTCATTCTGAGTATCAAGCTCTTTCTTAATATACTTGTTTTCCTCTAGTGCTTAATTCTTAGCAATGACGTAGCACCCTGCTACATTTCATCATAAAAGTATTGTATCTCAGCAGCACTTTGGGTTAATCAGTCCTGTCGGGATAGGCTGGGAGCCTAATCAACAACAGTGTTTCTATGGGAAAATGCATTCAGAGTTTCCAACAATGGACTTACACAGGAATCTTTGGAACACCATCCGTCCCTGACTGGGCACTCTTCACATGGGCCATGTATGAGAGGACCAGACGTTTCTGCTTTCCAAAGAAGTTTGTGATTCCCTGGGAAACGTCCCAGGCCAGGGAGTTTTTTGTTCAAGGTTTCTCTGTAATAAGTACTGTGTGGGATACTTTATGGATTGACCTGGCTAAATTATGTTGTTTTTGTAAGCTGGTGATTTTGTAGTTTACAAAATGATCTGCAGAGTTTGGCAGTTTGCAAACATTAAAAGCTTGAGATGCATTTCTAAGAGTACAAATGTTCCCTTTGGCTATTTGGGCCACAAAACCCTGAAGGTTCCCTTGCTTGGAGATTGTTGGTGGTCTTCCTTTTCTCCAGCCTGGAGCTCTGCCTGGAGCATTTAAATGTGAAGTGGACTAAACTCTGTTAAAATTATATGAATTGCCTGACTACTCCTTACCCTTATCCCCATGAAAAGTACCTGATTGTAAACATCTCTTTATAGATATATCCAAGATCTGGTGACTTCAGTTTCCCCCTTTGCCAGACAATGTTTTTTCCTGGTTGACTTGTGTTCTTCATCCTATAGTTCTCACCTACACATCCAGGAGAGCTCCAAGGGAGCCATAAAGGTTCACCAGTGGATTTCAGTGTTTGAGAAAGTATCTCAAATGTCATATGTTTACTTCTCTGAAATAAAACTGCACAGAAAAAGAAAACATCAACTGTCTTTTGCTTTTGGCTGAAATTGTATAAACTCACCAGTTGAGACATTGGCCATACGGAGATGAGGAAGAACTGGTCCCTATTTTCAGGGTTTTCTATGTCTAGCAGGATACTTGGTAAGTACTCAACACATGCTTGTTGACTTAAATTCAGAGCCAAGAAACACTTGAGGTGATTACATTCACTAACTCTGTCATCCTTAAATGGCCAGATCCTGCAGTTATCCCTTGTCTTGGCCACTGCACTGTCCCTACTCAAGAGGATGCAGGCTGGGCATGGTGGCTCATGCCTGTGATCCCAGCACTTTGGGATGCTGATGCAGGCAGATCACTTGAGGTCAGGAGTTTGAGACCAGCCTGGCCAACATGGTGAAACCCCGTCTTTACTAAAAAATACAAAAATTAGCTGGGCGTGGTGGCATATGTCTGTAGTCACAGCTACTTGGGAGGCTGAGGCAAGAGAATCACTTGAACCTGGGAGCAGCGGAGGTTGTGGTGAGCCAAGATTATGCCACTGCCTGCACTCCAGCCTGGGTGACAGAGCAAGGCTCTGTTTAAAAAAAAAAAAAAAAAAAAAAAAAAAAAAAAAAAAAAAAAGTTTAAGTTCCCATTGAAATACAAAAGTTTCTAGGAGAAGAGGGAGGAACTTGTGTATTTCAAACATAGTGTGCGGGGTGTGTGGTGTGTGGCAGTTAATAAAGGGAAGGGTGGAGAGGCTTAACTCTTCTAATTCCCTCTTATTACCATGCAGCCTCCCGTTATCTTGTTAGCAGTTTGGAAACCTTGGAAACTTGGCTTTGAGGATCTAGGAAACAAAATGGCACTCAGCAAAGACTCTTCCGCATGGCAGTGACTAACTTTAGTGCTATACTGTCCAATCCAGTAGCCCCCAGCCACATGTGGCTCTGGAGCCCTTGGAATTCAGCTAGTCCAAAACTGAGATGTATTAGGAATATAAAATACATACCAGTTTTCAGAGTTAGTGTGGGTAAAAAAAGAACATGAGATATCTCAACAATGTTTTGTATTGATTACATGTTGAAAATATTTTAGCTATGTTGGGCTAAATAAAATACATTATTAAAATTAATTCTACTATTTTATTTTTAAAAGATGGCTACTAGAGCATTTAAAATTACATATGTCGTATTATATTTGTATTGGACAGCATGGCACTAGTGGCTAGGAGGACAGACCCCACCTAGAGGGCGCTAAAGTCCAGTGAATGGGCAGAGGTGCCACCGAATGAGACTGCAAAGGCAGAAATGTCACTAGTAGAAAAGGGTGGCCTCAAAGCAGGGGGAGTAACAAAAACTCCCCAACGTGTTTGGTTTGCAGCCTGACTAAACACACAGGAATTTCCACCCTGTCTTCCCATCCCAAGCACTTTGATTTCCTTTGTGTGGGCTCCTGTCCTAGAGAATGGTGTGGGGATAAGGTGCAGTTCTCTATGACTCTGACTAGATTTGACTTGGGGTTAGCTTCTGAGATGATACCAGGTTCTACATGTGGAATCTATGTTTGTAGATTACTGAGATTTTGGATAAGAGCATGTTACCACATCAAGCTTAGGAAAGCTGATAATTCTGTTTATTTGGTTGATATAAAAATTTCAGATAATATATTTTATGTGTAAGAACTTGCTTTATTGTTTTTCTAAACTGACATTGTGGTTTGACTCATAGACATTGATATCAAAGCAGGAATAACTGAATTTTGCGTAGTACTTTACAGTTTTCAAAGTCCTTTTCAGCAAATTATCACTTTTTATTGTCACAACATCTTGTGAGGCAGACAAGGCATGTATAGATTTTTATCCATATGTTATAGCTAAGAAACCAAAAAAAGGTTGCCTTGACCAGCATTTAAAAGCTGTTAAGTGACAGAACTGGTGATGGATCATGGAAGATCTGATTAGATACCTTGGCTTCTGGTCTTTGGTGGCTTCTACTGGTGCATAGAGGATGACCGAGGTGGGGCAGGGAATGAGTGGTCCACAGCTGTCTGAATTCAAGTAATTATGTCCCCTTAAGGGCAAGGAAAATAATTTATAGGATTTGGATGTCAAGATTTGGAAAGCTGCCTTTAGGAAATGGAGGGAAGGAGCCTAATTGGAGTACTGCCTTCACTCAGCATGAATGGCTTTGTTTGATCCCTGTCTCTGTTTGATTCCTTCAGTGACCTCCCTGCTCTGAAAGACCCTGCTGGTTCCTCTGCTTTAGGCAGAGCCCAGCAGAGGGTGCTGGGAGCCTGCAGGGTAGGATGGGTGCAAGACCTGTCCACTTTGCAGAGATGGATCACTGGAAGAGGAGGAAACCTAAGAAAGGAATGGTTGTTAGAGCTTTCCCATCAGTAGAGTGATGATGATGGTGACCATGATAGAAGTAGAAGCCTGGATACACCTGGGGGGTGTGGTGTGGTCTGGAAATGTTAAATGGTCTGGAGCAAGTTTCCTCAGTTTCCATTATTTGTTTAAGTCCTGAAATGGCAGCCATGAACCAGCAGGGAATGTGAGACAGAGAAGTTAGGAAATCAAAGGGCTGGGGAAAATGGTAGCAATGATCTCTACATCAATGCCACAGATGCTAATTGTTCTTGGCCACACTTTTGTGTTGTATTTAGAGATTACCATGATTTCTGACATGAATGTGTTATAAAAATAGGTTCAGCAACTTGCCTAGCTCCCAGCAAATCATTGCACAGACAAACTTAGAACCATAGTCATTTGACAGAGTGACAGAGTCAAAATGGACACAAGGGATGGTTCCATCAAGTGCTTTCACTTCCTAAAGAAGGAAAATGAGATCCAGGGGAGGGAGAATACTTATCAAAGGTCACACAGCTAGTAGGGACATGTCAATATAATGGTCAAGAATACAGGTGATGGGGCTGGGCACGGTGACTCACGCCTGTAATCCCAGCAGTTTGGGAGGCTGAGACAGGCAGATTGCCTGAGGTCAGGTGTTTGAGACCAGCCTGGCCAACATTGTGAAACCCCATGCCTACTAAAAATACAAAAATTAGCTGGGTGTGATGGTGGGCACCTCTAATCCCAGACACTCAGGAGGCTGAGGCAGGAAAATTGCTTGAACCTGGGAGGCTGAAGATGCAGTGAACTGAGATGGCGCCACTGCACTCTAGCCTGGGCGACAAGGCGAGACTCTGTCTCTAATAATAATAATAATAATAATAAAGGAGATGACTGGGCCTGGTGGCTCACACCTGGAATCCCAGCACTTTGGGAGGCTGAGGTGTGTAGATCACCTGAGGTTGGGAGTTCAAGACCAGCCTGGCTAACATGATGAAACCCCATCTCTACTAAAAATAAAAAAACTAGCCAGGTCTGGTGGCTCGTGCCTGTAGTCACAGCTACTCTACAGGCTGAGAAAGGAGAATCACTTGCGATCAGAAGGTGGAGGTTGCAGTGAGCTGACATTATACCACCACACCCCAGCTTGAGTAACAGAGCAAGACTGTCTCAAAAAAAAAAAAAATGTTTTTAAAGGCCAGGCGTGGTGGCTCATGCCTATAATTCCAGCACTTTGGGAGGCCAAGGCAGGTGGATCATGAGGTCAGGAGATCGAGACCAACCTGGCTAACACGGTGAAACCCCATCTGTACTAAAAATACAAAAACTTAGCCAGGCGTGGTGGCGGGTGCCTGTAGTCCCAGCTACTCAGGAGGCTGAGGCAGGAGAATGGCATGAACCCGGGGGACAGAGGTTGCAGTGAGCAGAGATCACACCACTTGCACTCCAGCCTGGGCGACAGAGTGAGACTCCATCCCAGAAAAAAAAAAAAAAAAAAAAAGAATACAAGTGATGAAATCAGATCTGGCTTCAATTCTGGGTTCTGTTTATTCTGTGACTTTGGGTAAGTTATTTAACTTTTCTGATCTCATTTTCCTCATCTGTAAAATGGGATAAGAAAATATATCTCTCTAAAGGTTGCTGTGAGGATTTAGTGGGATAATAAATGTGAAACATTTACAAATTACCTACTAATAGTAAACATTCAGTAAATGATAACTACTATTTTATAATTAGAACTCAGCTTTTCTGATTTCCAGATCACAATTCATTTTTTAGACCATGCGGCCTCCCTCAATCCCACTCAAGTCTCTGCATACCTATTATTACTTCTGCTATAATATCTTCAGGAAAGATTGTATCAATTATATAATGATTGAATGAATGACAGTAGGTTTATTTGACTTCACAGTTGCCCTACATATAAAATATGATAAAACTAGTTGGGCTACAGAAGGACTCCTAAGCAGAGTGATTTAAGCAGGATAGGAGCTTGTTTTTCTGGTGGGACAGTCTGCCTTCTTCAATGATTGAGTCTTGGCCAGGCGCAGTGGCTCATGCCTGTAACCCCAGCACTTTGGGAGGCCAAGGAATGTGGATCACTTGAGGTCAAGAGTTCGAGACCAGCTTGGCCAACATGGTGAAACCCCATCTCTACTAAAAATACAAAAATTAGCCAGGCATGGTGGCAGGCACCTGTAGTCCCAGCTACTCAGGAGGCTGAGGTGGGAGAATCGCTTGAACCTGGAGGCAGAGGTTGTAGTGAGCTGAGATCGTGCCACTGCACCCCAGCCTGAGTGACACAGTGAGACTCCATCTCAAAACAAAAAATGCAAAAAACAAACAAAATAAAACAATTGAGTCTCATCGTATGTTCAAGGTGGCTTCTTAAATTCTTATTTTTTTTCAGGCATACAAATAGTTCGAGAAGGTACTTGCCTGATTTTTATTTTATTTTATTTTATTTTTTAGATGAAGTCTTGCTCTATTGCCAGGCTGGAGTACAGTGGCGCAGTCATGGCTCACTGCAACCTCTGTCTCCTGGGTTCAAGTGATTCTCCTGCATCAGCCTCCCGAGTAGCTGGGATTACAGTTGCCTGCCAACATGCCCAGCTAATTTTTGTATTTTTAGTAGAGACGGGATTTCACCATGTTAGCCAGGATGGTCTCGATCTCCTGACCTCATGATCCACCGACCTCAGCCTCCCAAAGTGCTGGCCTGATTATTTTAAAAATAAGACCAAGATTAGCACCCATCACTTACATCATTTAATTGGCCAAAACTTGTCACATAGCTGCAAGAGGAGCTGGGAAATGTAGGCTTCCTCCACTGGGAAGTCATGTGACCTGATGAAGACCTGAGAACAATATTGGGAACCTGAAGTCGGTAACAAGCTTCGTACTATTATAGCAATGAGAGCTACTCTTAATATAACTGGTGTTATGTATTTCTGAAGATCTATCCACCTCACTTTTCACCACACCAAAAAAATGCATTGCCTAGAAAAGTATCTTCTCTTTAAACAGTTTGGTTATTCGTTGTGATTCAAACGTAATGTAGAGGCTGGGCACAGTGGCTCACGCCTGTAATCCCAGCACTTTGGGAGGCCGAGGCAGGAGGATCACCTGAGGTCAGGAGTTCGAGACCAGCTTGGCCAACATGGCGAAACCCCATCTCTATAAAAATACAGAAATTAGCCGGGTATGGTGGCACATGCCTGTAGTCCCAGCTACTCGGGGAGGCTGAGGCAGGAGAACTGGCTTGAACCCAGGAGGCAGAAGTTGCAGTGAGCCGAGATCGCATCACTGCACTCCAGCCTGGGTGACAGAGTGAGACTCCATCTCAAAAAAAAAAAAAAAAAAAGATAATTTAGAGGCAGAGAAGTTGCTGGTGGTTATAGAGAGCCATCCCCTTCTTCTGCTCCTTTTCCCTTTCCTAGGACTGAAAATATCCACAGAAGTGATAAAAACATATAGCTGTTTTGTAGGAGGGGAGGGAAAGAGCAAGAAAGTTGCTACCTCAGGCTCCTTGGTTCTGCTTTAGTTTATAATAGCCCAGTTGGCTGAAGTGGGACAAGGGTTCCCAGCATGGCATCTCACCTTAAGCTGCCAAAGAGTATGATAAAGAATTGCTAGTGCAAAACAGAGCTGGAAAATGAGTGCGAGAAGCATGAAGCAACTGAGAAAAGTGATTTGCTGGTGGAGATGGAGAGAGCAAACATTGAAGTGCTGTGGTGAATTATGAAATGTGGATGCTGTTTTGACCATATGGGGGTTGCATTCTCTTCCCTGAAGGAGATGCCTATCCAGCATATAGCTAACCCAGGAGCACCCTCTACACCTGCTCAGTTTGTAAAGACTTCAGGAGGTCACTCCAAGAGTCTGAATTTATGAAAGTGTTTCTGAAAAGCTGAAAAACAGTTTCCAGAATCTCTCATGCAGATAGTAATTTCTAGAACTTTAGTACTCTCTTGACACACTTTGGGAATATTTTACTGGGATCAGAACAGTTTCTGAGACACTAGGTAATTCAGGCTCTGAAAGAAAACAACTGGCCGGGCGCGGTGGCTCAAGCCTGTAATCCCAGCACTTTGGGAGGCCGAGGCGGGTGGATCACGAGGTCAGGAGATCGAGACCATCCTGGCTAACATGGTGAAACCCCGTCTCTACTAAAAATACAAAAAACTAGCCGGGCGTGGTGGCGGGCGCCTGTAGTCTCAGCTACTTGGGAGGCTGAGGCGGGAGAATGGCGTGAACCCGGGAGGCGGAGCTTGCAGTGAGCCGAGATCACGCCACTGCACTCCAGCCTGGGAGCACAGCGAGACTCCGTCTCAAAAAAAAAAAAAAAAGAAAGAAAACAAATGCAAGAGGTAAACCCAGGCAAAGATTCTGATTGCTATGCCCAGGGGCAAGGACTCCAAAAGGCTGGGAGGACTCTGTGCAATGCAGTTATCAGAAGAGAATGCCTGGTGGTGCCGTCCTCTTGAAGATCTCTCAGATCCAGCCTTTCCTTCCTGTTCCCACTGCTACTGGGCCTGGCTCTCAGGATTCTCACAGGCTTGTCTCACTGCCTATCTTGCTGGTAACTTGTCTACTAGCCACTCACCTTTTGTTCCTCAAAGCTGCATATTATTGCCACAATAATTCCCCAAATCCTTTTCATTGTGAGCAGTCTTTACTTCAGAATGCACCAAGTAGAGTTACTAAAGTTGTATTATATTTCTTTTTTCATTTTTTGTTGGAGCTGATGTTTTTATTTTTCTTACTGTATTAAATGCTTGTACAGTAAGTATGTATGACTTCTGGAAGAATGAAAAAATGAAGTCAGTTTTCAATGCCTCAAAATGTAGGGGATGGGAGACACAGTCAGGAGCTACTTTGGCTTTAGGTTCTTTTCTGACAAGTCTAAATGTTTTGGGCAGCATTTGAAGCCTCCATAAATAGTCCTACTCTAACTCTCAAATGTGCTGTTCCCCAGCCCTTCAGCTTGGACTCTGAAGGCAAGCCTGCATAGTTTGCTTACAGCATCCAGCTTCTGCTCTTGTCAATCCTGGCCCTCACAGCTTACTTAAGTCACAGCCATTTTTCCGGATCTCACCTTCCTGGACCATATTAATCTTTTTTTTTTTTTTTTTTTTTGAGACAGAGTCTTGCTCTGTTGCCCAACCTGGAGTACACTGGCATGTTCTCAGCTCCCTGCAACTCCACCTCACAGGTTCAAAAGATTCTTCTGTCTCAGCCTCCTGAGTGGCTGGGATTACAGGTGCCTGCCACAATACCTGGATAATTTTTATATTTTTAGTAGAGATGGGGTTTCACCATGTTGGCCAGGCTGGTCTTGAACTCACGACCTCAAGTGATCTGCCTGCATGGGCCTGCCAAATTGCTGGGATTACAGGTGTGAGCCACCATGCCCAGTCTGGAGCATATGAATTCTTAAGCTTATCTGTCATGTCTGTGACATTTTATTTATGTCTGTACCACATCCCTTGGAAAATTGATTATGTCATTTTAGTTGTTGCCAACTATTTTACGGGTGTGATTCTTGTATCCTAAATAAATTCCAAGTTATTTGAGGACAAGGGTGAGATCTTGCAAATTCCCTGCTTTCCTCACACCATCTGGCATAGTTCTAAACATGTAATAGATATTCCATTGATAATTATATTTTGAGAACTTTATTTACATCTTTGCTATATGACTTAATATGTGTCAGACCACTGTGTCATCCTTCTCACAAATATTTGTAGAAAGACTTTATAGGGATGGTGATCATAAATACAGAGGAATAGAAAACTAATGGGGGGACTTGGGGTGTCAGTAACAAGCTGATTGTGTAACCTTGGGAAACATGAACTTTGCCCTGACTTGCCAATCAACCACCCTCCCTGTGACTCTTGTTGACTATTCTCATCACTGCTCCATCTTTTGTCCTTAGCAAACTGTGAACCTCATTGTCTACACCAAGTTTCTTCCCTTATTATTGTGGACAGCTCTGTTGGATTTGTCTATTTTCATCAGCGTTGGAGGTACCCTTTTCTCCATGGAACAGGCTTCATATTTCTTTCTTTCTTTCTTTCTTTCTTTCTTTCTTTCTTTCTTTCTTTCTTTCTTTTTTTTTGAGACAGAGTTTTGCTCTTGTTTCCCAGGCTGGAGTACAATGGCGCAATCTTGGCTCACCACAACCTCCGCCTCCTGGGTTCAAGTGATTCTCCTGTCTCAGTCTCCCAAGTAGCTGGGATGACAGGCACATGCCACCACACCCAGCTAATCTGTATTTTTAGTAGAGACGGGGTTTCATCATATTGGTCAGGCTGGTGTTGAACTCCTGACTTCAGGTGACCCACCCACCTTGGTCTCCCAAAGTGCTGGGATTGCTGGCTTGAGCCATGGTGCCCAGCCTCCCAAATTTCATCAGTGGGCTAGAAAACCCACCTCCTCTATGGCCTGCACTTTTAAATATGCTAATTCTCTGCAATCATCACTAAAGAATATGAACTTTTGTCATTGTACATATGACTATAAAACCTCTGTTTAGTTTACTCTTGTATTTTGTCCATTATCTGTGTGATCTAGCAGGATGTGATCCAAATAATAGTCGATCATAGATTGTACACTCTCAGAGGGTGCAATGTTGTATTTTTTTAATGTGCCTAGGGCAGCTCCTGGCTGGCAAAGGTATTTCAAAATGATTGCTAAATGGTGCCTTTAGAAAAGGCCATGAACTTAAAAACCCATCTCTGACTTCTCACTGTTATGCTAATGACAGAACCAGATAGAAAGAAAGTATGAGTAGCTCTGATCTTAGTTAAGCCCAATTCCTGATTAGCAGTGTGACCTTGTGCTAATTATCTAACCTCTCTAAACTCACTTTTAGAAGGAAAATGTAGATAATAATAGTACCTAACTCATAGTATTGTTGTGAGGATTAAGTGAGATAACACATGTAAAGTGCCTAGAAAAATTCATAGCTATCACTTTTGTAGTTGTTTTCATTACTTAAGATAAAAGACAAGCTGGGTGCGGTGGTTCATGTCTGTTATCCCAACACTTTGGGAGGCTGAGGCGGGCAGATCACTTGAGGTCAGGAGTTCGAGACCAGCATGGCCAACATGGTGAAACCCCGTCTCTACTAAAAATACAAAAATTAGCCGGGCATGGTGGTGGGTGCCTGTAATCCCAGCTACTTGGGAGGCTGAAGCAGGAGAATCGCTTGAACCCGGGAGGCAGAGGTTGCAGTGAGCCAAGATAGCACCACTGCACTCCAGCCTGGGTGACAAAGCGAGACTCTGTCTCAAAAAAAAAAAAAAAAAAAAAAGATAAAAGACAGCTGAGTAATAAATGAATAAACCAGTAGCTTCTCAGTATAGCTGTTGAATTAAATGGGATCTGTGAGGTCTCTAATATCAGCAGAAGCCTGAACCTTTCAGTCAATTCAGTTGGGTGGCTATTATCCTGAGCCATTCCCTTTTTCTGTCCTGTCTCCCTTTCCTAGGACTGAAAATATTCACGAAAGTGATAAAAATGAATGGCTGTTTTGTAGGAGGGGAGGGAAAGAGCAAGAAAGTTGCTACCTCAGGCTCCTTGGTTCTGCTTTGGTTTATAACAGCCCAGTTGGCTGAAGTGGGACAAGGGTTCCCAGCATGGCATCTCCCCTTAAGCTGCCAAAGAGTATTGATTGCTAAAAGGCAATCAATTTTTGTTTGGTTTGTGGGAGGGAACACAGTCTGCAAGGTCACTGAAATTTTATTGTCGGAATGTTTCAAACCAATGTCAATGTGGAGGCAGAGTTCACAAAGAACACAACATTGAATCAAAGAGAAAACCAGACAGAGCAGCATCTTGAGTGCTTTTCTTCTGACCTTCTCTTTTTGGGCCTGACAACTCTTTGCATTTTAATAATTTACCTCTCAAGTCAAAGGCAGTGGTAGTGGTAAGCCTGCCGACGGAAGACTTCACTTAGTGTGTGGACTTTGAGAAATCATCTGAAAAGAGACACAGAGGACGGAGGCAGTGGGCCTTTAGCTGTTACTTCCTACAATCTGTTTTGCTTTTGTGAAAAGTTGGAGGGGCAGCTCTTTTGAGTCTTCATGCAGAACCACCTGGATTTTCATGTGGTCTTGCAGGTAAGTGGGCAGAATGAGTTGGTGTTGTCATTCCTGGACATCTCAGCTTTGTCACTACCGCCTCCTGGGGCTACTTGTGCTCTCAGTGTAGCAAAAAGAACACAGCGCAGAGAAAAAGCTGACCACAGTAAGAACAGCATAGGAATTTATAAACTGGATGGAGAATATTGCCCAATTTGACAAGGTGAAACCAGTTTCTTTCATAAAATCACATCATTGTAGAGAAAGAGAAATGACAATGTCTTACTACTTTGTCAACACCAAACAAAACACTATTAGCCACTGTGCAAGTTTAATTCTGAAGACAGAGATGTTTCTCAGAGTAAGCCTGGGATCTTTTCACCCATTTGGTACGACACCATTTGTTCCTGAATGAAAGACTAGAGAACACAGTTTCTCTGAGTCTCTTTTTCTCTTCTCTGACCTTGATAATTTCACATCTCTGGGACTGTATGATGAAAAGTTCTACTTGCCCAAGCACAAGAAATGGCCTCTCAGCCTGTAGTCCTGGTAATGTTGGCTCACCTTACCCAGCTGAGGAGTCTCTGGTGTACAGGAAGATAGGGTGCCATACAGCTGAAGAAAAGGTACTAGTGAGATGCTTAATAAAATCCAGAGACAGTTCGTTGCTAGTGAAGTAACAGGGTTGTTTGAGTGATTTTGTCTAAAAGAAAATGGATCAAAGAGAACAATGTGACTCAATCTTCACCTCCTTGTTCAAATTCAGTAATTTGCAGTGTAAATTGAGTCAACTGGATCAGCAATTCCCACATCACAATAATATACTGAACATTTTACTGAACACTTTCTGAGTTTTTACTATGTTCCGGGAACTGTTCTAAACAACTTACAGGTAACATTTCATTTAATCCTCACAGTTTTCTGAGATACCTATTTGTATAATACCCATTTGACAGATTTAAAAAATGAGGCTCAGAGAGTCTCAAGCTGGTCTCTGCAAGTTTACACAGCTAGTAAATGGCAAAGACAGAATTAACTTACTCTGTAGGTTTAAAATCCTAAAGCATAATTTGTTTCCTTCAATATTTACAGAAATTTTAATAATCTTTAATAATCATTGTGGAAGATGGATACTATTGCGTAAATAATTTTTTTTTTTTTTTTTTTGAGACAGTCTCGCTCTGTCACCCAGGCTGGAGTGCAGTGGCATGATCTTGGCTCACTGCAACTTCTGCCTCCTGGGTAAAGTGATTCTTGTGCCTCAGCCTCCCAAGTAGCTGGGATTACAGGCATATGCTACTACACCCGGCTAATTTTGTATTTTTAGTGGAGATGGGGTCTCACCAGGCTGGTCTGAAACTTCTGGCCTCAAGTGATCCTCCTACCTTGGCCTCCCAAAGTGCTGGGATTATACGTATGAGCCACTGCACCCGGCCTAAATAAAAGCAGTCTTTTAAAAAGAGAGTCATTTCTTTCATCAGCTCCACATAACCTTCTTAAAGGTGATCGTAATTCTTCTTTCTCCATCACACTTCCCTATCCAACATTTTCAACACCAGCCTGGGAAGGGAGGATTGGGCAGTGGAGAGGGGCTAGGGAGGGATGTATGGGGAGTAGGTAGGCAGTGTTCCAGATCCTTCTTCCAGGGCATTCTCCATCTAGTTTCTCCTGGGATAGTGAGAGCCTGCAATCCAGGCTCAAGAGTGGGCAAAATGAATCATATGCTCTGAGGAGGGGAGAACCTCTCTTCACCATACCCTTCCCCTACTCCAGCACACACAGGCATAGAAAAGTCAGGCATCGTTGGTGAGCAGGGATTTTCTTTTTTTCTTTTTCTGAATTGAGACGGAGTTTCACTCTTGGTGCCCAGGCTGGAGTGCAATGGTGTGATCTTGGCTCACTGCAACCTCTGCCTCCTGGGTTCAAGAGATTCTCCCAAGTAGCTGGGATTACAGTCACCAGCCATCACGCCTGGCTAGTTTTTTGTATTTTTAGTAGAGACGGGGTTTCACTAGGTTGACCAGACTGTTCTCGAACTCCTGACCTTAGGTGATCCACCCGCCTCAGCTTCCCAAAATGCTAGAGTTACAGGCATGAACCACCGCACCCGGCTGAGCAGGGATTTTCTAAATGATGGTGCTAAACCTAGAGGATTGAGATAAATGAATAGAAAGCTTGGAAGACAAAAATATTCCATTCTTCTTGAAGTGGGGAAAGGGAGCAGGAAAAACAAAGTAGCTAGCATGCAATTGTGTTTCAAATGCATTATGGTAAATCTTCCCTGGTACTCAAGGCAGCTCACCCATACAAGGGAGAGGAAGTCCGAGGTTTGTTTTTATTCATATATTTTCAGCTTCACTGTAGATACTGTTGTGTATGGTAATTCCAAGGCAGAATGTGGAGTTTCTCTGGGCGGTTTAGTTGGCATTTATAACAGGACTTGGATTAAAAGTCTTTCTTCTCAAAAACTGGTTCAGTGATTGAGGCTGAAAGAAGCCCTGCTTTGAAACTCTCTCCTAAAAAACCTAAGACAATCACAGCAGCCTTACTTTCCGTATTGTCATTGGTCTGCTGTGAACCATCACAAGTTTAGCCCACAGGACACTCTCAGAGGCCCCCGCTCCACCCAAGGTGGGAAGCCACACCGGTCCATGGACCACAGAAGACCCCTTGTGAGATTCCCAGCAAGTGTCAGTCTTAGAGATACTACTGTGCTTATAGGACCCCAGAGCAGAGTTTATGGGGTCTTGTGTGTGAAAGCAACAGTACATACATCATTTCCTTTCCTGTGACGCTCCTCTTTTCCTCATGCTCCCCTCGTAGGTTAACTGAAAACCTGGTGCTTTTAGACTTCTAAAAGGCTGAAATTGGAGGAGTAAATAAAATGATAAGGAGAAGAAAAGGCAGGTTGATCAGCTGAGTAGCCTCAATATCATCTCGTTATGAATTGCTGTAAGCAATGCTTCTGAATTGTCAATTTTATCAGCCAAATGTAATTTTTGTGTGTCTGTGTGTGATAGAATAAATATTGCACATCTCAGCCAGCCTATGCCTTTCATTCTTCTCCTCAATTCCCAAATGACTTTGAAGAAGGGAAATCAATAAATCAATTGGTACTTTGTCCAATACCCATTTCAATGACATCACAGCACCATTTGCTAAAGATTGGACATTAGTTACGGAAAAAGACTGAGACACTTTCATTTGATAATGTAGCTCTGCCTTTGTGAACAAGAATATGAAAAGGAATAGTGAATTGACCTTGTAAATAGTAATTTTTGTGTGGATCCTATCAAAAAACGAAAAGGGGATAATTATAGAAAGGAGGATAAAATATCATTTATATCCCAGGATGTATGATAAAGTCAGTGGATGGTATATTTTGGACTTATCCTTTAATATTTCATTCAAAAAAATTTCCCTACTTTTGCCAAATCAATTTTTTATTAGATTTTTTTTCAAATCTTATTTTAGAAATTCCTGCCCGTTGGTTCTTAAAAATGACACCAAAATGTAACACTTAAAAATCTATAAACAAACACTTAAAGACTAAGTTAGGTCTGGTTTTTGGAGAAAAAATACACAACTTGGAAGAATGCTTTTATAATACCAACAATCCCACCTTTTTCATTATTTTGTTTGTATATTCATTCATTTATCCACATATTTGCATATAGCCAATATTCTTTGTTTTGCTTGGAGACAGGATCTCACTCTATCCCCTAGACTGGAGTGCAGTGGCACAATCTAATTACTACCTCCCTCTTCAAGCGATTCTTCTGCCACAACCTCCTGAGTAGCTGGGATTGCAGGTGGACAGAGATGGGGTTTCACCATGTTGGCCAGCTTGTCTTGAACTCCTGGCCTCAAGTGATCCACCTGCCTTGGCCTCCCAAAGTGCAGGGATTATAGTCGTAAGCCACTGTGCCCAGTCTCATATATCCAACATTATTCAACAGGGATAAAACAATAAAACTGGCCAGGTCTGGCGGCTCATGCCTCTAATCCCAGCACTTTGGGAGGCCGAGATGGGTGGATCACCTGAGGTCAGGAGTTTGCGACCAGCCTGGCCAATATGGTGAAACTCCATCTCTACTAAAAATACAAAAAGTAGCTGGGTGTGGTGGCAGGCATCTGCAGTCCCAGCTACTTGGGAAGCTGAGGCAGGAGAATCGCTTTAACCCAGGAGGCAGAGGTTGCAGTGAGCCAAGATAGCACCACTGCACTCCAGCCTGGTTGACAGAGTGACACTCCGTCTCAAACAAAAACAAAAACACACAAAAAAGCAATGAAACTATATTTTTCCAGTCTTTCTCCCAGATATGTCAATGTTATATGTAACGTCATTTCTAAGATTCAGCCTCCCTTGGAAGCAACTGTTACACTCTTTTAAAGATCTTCCAGATTTTGCTATTATTACAATAGTGTTAAAGGAGTATGCCTAAGAACGCCAAAATATGTGGGAACATAATCACAATGATAATGAGTGCTCTGTAGTCAAACTTACTGGACTGAGAGTAAGAAGAGGAGAGTTCCAGTCTCAGCTCAGTGCATGGGGCCTTTCTCACCTGGAGTATGATTCTTTGCCTCTACTTAGTTCAAGCTCCTCACCAGTAAACTTTAGGTTTCCTTCCAAGTTTGAAAATCTTTGTTTTTATGATTCTCTTTCAAAAGGCCTTGATGACTTGGCATTAGGAGAGTTGTTATGAGCTGTGGGTTCCCAGCAAAAGATGGATTTGTGTATAAGGAGAGCCTTCAGTCTTTTATCTGTGGGAGTATTGACCAGGAAGTCTCTGGCCGTTCAGCACAGGTGTACTGCCACACTGGGTGCAGCGGACTGGTCTGCAGATTCACAGTCTAACTGCTTTCCCTTTGACCTTGGCTTAGTCTTGTTCTCTAAACATTAGTCATACCTTAAAATGAAAGCCTTTAAACCCTTACTTAAGTCTATGGAGTCAGAAAAAGAGAGACTCTTTTGATGACATTACTGCAGCAAAACCGGCAAGTGTCATCTGAGCTCCTATTTTGTGCTGGGATCACCTAAAACTCTTGGAAATAAGTGACTTGGAAAATACAGTGAGAAGGGATTATGTCACCTAAAATATTAAAAGGGCTTAAAATTTGTGGAACTGAGACTAGTTCTAAACCACTGCTATACACATACATACACACATGTACATATTTATATATGGCATATACATATATATGGGCAAACACATGTAATGGATATATTATATATGGATATGGGCAAAGGAGGTGATCTCACCTACAAATTTTTCAACAATATTTGGACCTGGAGAATATAATTAGTTCTCCCCCATCTTCTTTGCTCTGCAACAACAGGGAATTAGGAGGGAGCTTGGCCTTGTGTTCCCTTCTCTGCTCATGGCGCCTTATCTGGAGGGCAGGTGAGGAGTCCTCCCCAGCTCTGCTGGGAGTCCCGGCCGCTGGCAGCAGGGCCCACCCGAGGCCAGAACACAAGTCGGCCTGGCGCCCGCGGCGGCTCCCCCTACCGGGAGCCCGGAGCAGCGCCGATGGCTTGGTCCCGGGTGGCACAACCGCTTCCCAGCCGCCCGCTCCACGGAGGCTCTGCGGGAGGGATCAGCAAGCTGCCGCCCGCCTGGCCTGACAGCGCAGAGCGGAAGCGCTCCGCGCGAGTAACAAGCATTTTCCAGCACAAGCAGTTAGTTGCTTATAAACATCTGAAACGCCGGTTCTGTAAACCGAGTGCCCACCGCACGCCTCTAAACGGGCGGGGCCGTGGGGGTGGTAGGGGTGAGAATGGTTGGAAAGATGCTGGACCTGGGAAGGAGCCAGGGGTAGGGGTGGGGGCAGGGAGGCGCCCCACCAAGAGCTCCCCGAGTTCAGAGGCACTTAGGTTACCAGTGGATCAGGGCTGATCTCAGGAGAGGTAAACGACCATACTTGGAATACGGAGCCCTTCTTCCCTGCCCGGTATCTGCGCGTGCTTTGGGTAGTTCGCACAACCCACCCCAGCTCCGGATGCCCTGGGATACCCGGACCCGGGAGAGAGAGCGTCAGCGGGGCGCAGCCACTTTGCACTCGCCGATTCTGACACAACAGATAGCTAATTGGGGCCTTCGAAATCAAGGACTAAGGTGAGCAGAGGATTCCCCCAGCCCCTGGCTCTAGCCTTTGGGACCTCTCTCCCGCGTCTTGGGTCAGAGCAGCGTCCGCAGCAAAGTCCTTTGGGGTGAAAGACGCGGGTGCGAATTAGTTTCAAAGTGGAAGGTTGCTTACACGTGAGCGGGGTCGCCAGCTCTTTGAAGGGCGCACTGTGCGGAGGCTCCGGCAAGGATGCAATTCCGTGCGCGTGTTAGCGCAATGCGCACTTCGCTGGGCCCAAACAGTCATCAGTTCTGCCAAGTGGGTGCTGTCCGGGTACCCACTGATAAGGTGGGTAAGTCGGGAGCAGAATAATGGAGCGCGTTACCTGGGAAGCCAAATTTGCAAAGCTTAACCCAGTCCTCCTCGGGGGCACTTCCTGTAGAATAAGCCGTTGGTGTATAGCAGCCATACACTTAACAAAGATATGGGCATAAAAAATGATAGAAAATAATGGGGTGAAGGTTTGACCCGCCACCAGGCTTCTTGCCCTCGCCTGTTCCGCAGGCCGAGGTCAGTTTTGAATCAAGTGCCATACGCAGTGGGTGTCACCCGACCCTCTCCTGGCTCTGCTGAGGTCGTGATCCCTCTGACCCAAGCAGAAACCCTCCAGCTTCGGAGCAGCTCGGGACCTCCGTGCCCCAAGTTGGCATCCCCAGACCAAGCTCCAGGGAGTCGGAAGTAAAGGAAGGCCGACGCTCAGAGCGTCCCCAGCGTCTCCCTGGGGATCCTCCGGCAGGGGCTGCGACCTGTGTGTGGAAGAGTCGTCTCAGCCCTTTCCAGTATGGGGCTCTCAGGCATCAAGATTCCACGGGAGACTGTGACGACCTTCTCCAGCTGCCCACACTTTCTTGCCCAACTGGGCTGAACCCGATCACAGAGACTGGTGTCTTCCCAGCCACACACTCTTGATTCCTAGCCGGGTGACCAGCCGGGTCTAGAGAGTGAAGGAAGCGGGTAAAGGGGAGAGGAGGAAGGGATTCGTTTCCTGCCTGCTTTCTTCTTATCTCCGCCTTCTCAGAAGTTGGGCTGTTACAAAGAAAAACTTTCTAAGCTACCTCCCCATTTTTGTGGAAGGTGTTGTACACATCTCCCCTCCCCGCAAATACACATACCTTTCTCTACCCCCTGCTCCTCCCACTTTCCGGGAAAGTGTAATAGGTGTGAACATCGACTAAGCCCAGTGTCTGCAGCACTGCAACAAGGTAATGTGGGAAGGGGTTTCGCTAATGTTTATTTCTGAAGTTGCTGATGTACTCGTGGTAAGGGAACTCGGCTTGTTGGCGAGTACGAAGCCAAGTCCGGGGCGCCTAGGCTGTGAACACCTCGCGCGAACTTGGTCCGGCCTCTAGGTCCCTGGCCTCGGGCCCTTAGGCTCTGCTGGGGGCCAGGATCAGGTTCCTGAGAAAACAGAAGAGTCAAACAAGTGATCTCGCTACTTTACCCTCCCTGCCCAACCTCCCCCCGCCCCCACCCCACCCCCGCCCCCACCACCACTTTTCTTTTCTTCTTTTCTTTTTTGGTTGATGGTCTGTCTGTACTGGGCGGGTATCCCAGAGCTGAGGTGCAGGAGTAGTGAGTGATGCCAGGGCTGGCTCTCCTAAATTTAGGAACCGCCGGGGGGCAGAGGAGAGTCGAAGGGGCATCCACTTCTTTGGCGGGAGCATGCCGTTTACTTCCCGCAGACTACGGGCGGGAAGACCTCGGAGCTGAGGGCTTCTTGGGATGGCTCTTTGAGCAGGTAATTCTGCGGCGAAATCGAGAGCGGGTGACTGACACGCTCGGTGACGACGGCCAGGCGGGGCAGCACCCTTTCCGGTTATCAAGATGATTAACCTTCCGGCCTTGCCTGTAGTGGGATCTCCCCTCCTCCTTCACCCACCCTTCCTCCGGGATTAGGGGGTGCTCTTTTCAAGGAGAGACTGGAGACTCGAGATGTGGGCCCTTTCTCGCCTCCGCGCGGTCTTTCCTCCGAGCCGGGCTGGGGAACCCGGTGAGGCACGCAGACCAGTCCCTTCGCGACGCCCGCCTCGCGGAATCGGGTTCACTGGCCCGGTTCCGCACGGTCCCCTGGGTCGTCTCCCCCAGCAACCACTTGTCTGAAACTTACCAGATTCCAACCTTAAGGCAGGAAAAAAAGTGTTTCATATACAAACCGATCAGGGTATTTGCAGATAATTGCGAATGTCAAATACTCGGGCGTGATGACAAAGTGCAGAGATTGCCAGGGCCAGAGCTCGGCCTGAGGGGCGGGGGCTGCTGGCGGGGCTCCAGGGCCACCTCAGGCCTGCCCAGAGGCGGGCCTGCGAGGGGGTAGGGCAGTCAGCCGCAACTGCCAACAGCCCATTTAACGAAGACGGCTGCTTCTTCTACCCCTCCGCTGTGGAGCTGATTCATGGATTCACTCACTTAGTCTGGAGCTCCACTCAGGGAGGAGGTGCGAGAGTGGATACTGCACCAGCCTAGGTCTCTCCCCCTCACTGCCGCCCCAGATGCACAAATACCTCACTGCAAGATGCCCCACAGGTGGGATTACTGGGCCTCAATTGGAAGCCTAGGCCCAAAGCGAAGGCCCTGCCAGGAGGCGCTCCCGGAGTTAGTGTCCTGTGGCAGAGTAGGAGCGACTTACAGGCCACTTTAGGACAAACAACTGCACCCCTCATATACTGAGGATAGTCTTCAACAGAAATAAAGAGGGACATTAAAAAAAAAAAAAAAAAGGAAGAGGAAGAAACGAAATACTGGACCCACCCACCCCAGTCCTCCTACCGGGTTGCAGGAAGCCATCCTGGTGCCACCAGAGCCTGGGTGCACACAGCCCACCAGAGCTGACCCTGCCAAGGTCTCAGTGACAGCAAAGGTGGCTGCTCTCAACAGCTTTCAGCAACTCCTCGGAGACCCTACTGCAGGCACACTCAGAATGTTTTAAATGCCTTGGATTCTTAAAAAAGAGAGAGAGAGAAAAGAAAGAAAGAAAGAAAGAAAGAAGGAAAGAAAGAAAGAAAGAAAGAAGGAAAGAAAGAAAGAAAAAGAGAGAGAGAGAAAGAAGAGAGGGTGGGGTGTGGAGGGTGGTGTTACTCTTGTTGGATTCCACATCTATTGAAAACTGAATGGATCAATTATAAGTGATATCATGATGTTGGTGGCAAGTCTGGCTTCCCAGGCCAGAATCACAGGGGTTTCAGGACCTGGATGCTGAGACCCAGAGGAGCAGTGGGAGGTGGGGACACTCCATTCTGTATTAGGTGGCATAAGCCGCAGTCACTGAGGCCCTGGCCCCGGGGTCCTGTGTCCTAGGCCAATGTGGTGGTGGTGAGGGGGCTGGTAAGGTTATACTGGGGTAGGGATGCTGAAAGACCTTGACCTGACTGCCCTCTCCTTTCTGAGAGCTAAAGAATGTGGTGGGAATTCTTCCGAAGCCGGAGGAAGGGAAGACTAGTGAGTGCTAGTGGGTGCAACTGGGCTGCAGAGGGAGGGAAGTCCAGCAGACTACAGGGAGCCCTCTGTGCGCGTCTCTCTCCCCCGCCCTCAGCCCCCTTCCCCTTTCATTGAATGCTTGAAGTCAGAGCCTACCTAGAAACCCTTAAAATTTTACACTCCACTTGTCCGAGGTTTCCAATGATGACAAACTTGAAAAACGCTTCGGCTGAAGCCCGGCACCTAAGGCTGAGAGTTGGGGGGAGGGGAGGCTGTTGGATAAAAGCTCCTTGGAAAAGAGAGACTTGCCTCCCCCTTTTTCGCCACGCGGAAACTGGACTGTCTGGACAAGGAAGAGCGCCGAGTAAGGCCTCGGGCTGGGGAGAGCTCCAGCAGCCTGAAAGCGAATCCTCAGAAGCTATACACCTGGCTCCTTAGTCACCCAGCCAACAGGAGCGCTCTGGGCGTCCCGCCCTTCACGCCCGAATCAGGAAGGCCTGAGTCTGGCCGGGAGACCTGACTTGAGGTCTCTTGGGAGGAGCAGGGACGCCAGTTCTGCAGGGGACTTGCCCAGGTTCAGTGAGGCTGATGTAGAAAACAACAGCTCTGTCCTCAGCCTGGGCGGCCAGCCGGGGCGGCACGTGTAAGATGTGATTCTATCTGACTTTCCAAATCAAAGTGCATTGATTGAGGCCCAAAGAGTTCACGGCGCATAACTGTCTTAATTAAACCTGTTATAAACAGACAAATCACTTTTTGTTCTTGTAAATAGAGCTTGGGGAGACGGCACAGGGTCTGGCAAAACTTGGGAGACATTCTCAAAAAAGGAAAAGAGTACTGAGACACAGAAAAAGAATAAAAGTGGAGTTTCCACATCTTCAGAAAATAGCTCAACTGAAACCAAAATACGCCATAGCAGGGAGGTAATGGGAGACACCCTAAGTTCCCAGAGCAGCTCAGTGGAGGCTGGTAGCCCGGGATGGGACCAATAGTGGAAAATCAGGGAGTCGGAGAGACCACAGGTTGTTTAGGGGAGGTCAGGTGCCCATTGCTGAGGCTCTGAGCTACTCTACTTGGCCCTGCACTTTCCTTGCCAATCCTTCCATCTTTCCCTGCCACTGATCTCAACTTCCTGGTACTGAGAGACAGCGCTGGGAGGACAAGTCCTCTCTCAACTTGGCCAGCTTGGGGGACAAGGGCTGGTCACCAAGAGTTCAGAGATGGCAACAACTGGGATGACGGGTGATCATAGGAGTCCAGCAGGGAGCAGATGGGAAGAAAAGTTGTCTGTGATCCTCTGGGAAAGCAGAAAATGGGGAGTGTGTATACCCACAGCTCAGATCCTGCTGCAGCCAAGTGCGGAAAAGAGCTGGGGGATGATCTTGAGAAGGGTCAGGTGCTCCAGTGCCCCAGCTCTTGGGTGTCCAGAAGAGGTTAGATGGGTGGTGGCTCTGGGAAGAATGGGCGAGATGTCCTTCACTTGGAATGTGCAAAGGGCCGGGTCCGTCTCCAAGTAACACTGGGTTTCCGGAAGTTACCTGGCAGGGGCAACCCTCAGCGGACTTTGGGTCTTACAGCATAAAACCAAGTGAACTAAGGGAAGCTCATTAATTTTCTAGCTAAAAGTGGAAAAGAAAAGTTGTCTATAATATGTAAATACAGGAGATAAGAGTGCACAGGTTTGGGTGGGTTCCTGGTAACTTCTGGAGCCGGCTTTTCCCTGGTCTTAGTTTGCAAACTTTAATTCCCATGTATTTTCCTTTACTATTTAGCGTGTGACTCTAACAATAATCTGATTCAGAAATACTCTTCATTTCGTTAGGCTAACATTGATAAGGAATTTAAGTTCAGGTAAATTTTAGCACTACACTTTTCTAAAAAGTACCTTTAAACGTGTTTTTAACTTCCACACAACAAAAACGAAAAAAGTATATATCACTATGGTTGGAGAGGAACATTCTTAGATTGTCTTATATTTCAGAGATGTTGTATAGGTGCCAGCACTCCGCAGACACTAACAAATGGGTTATTTGCAGTTATTGTTCATGAAAGGTCTTTTATTTTTTTCAATTACAGCATGGTTCCCAGGTGGAAAAATTCCTTACAATTAAGAACTGTTTTTCAAAAAGATTGGAAAACCAAAACAAAAATTTCAATGTTTTATTATATAGAAGTCTTTACTGAAAACAACGGATATTGAGTTGAAGTCAGAATGTAATGAAAGTTAATTAAAATGCAAACTATTAGGGAAACACTGCAGATGTCTTTCTGTCATATCCAACGGGACAATCTTTAGAAACTCCACCCTCCCTTATATTATACTTGTATTGTGAGACTTGAATGGTTGTCAACAGTTTTCTGTTGACAGAAATAACAACAGTTCACCTTTGAAAACTCTTCACTCAAAGCTACAATGATGATTGCTCTCGAGAGGAAGGACTTCTGAAACAAATAACTTTCACACATCCACACTCACACTTGCACATCCCAAACGCACACGCAATTGCCGGTTTTTGAAAACGTTGCCTCTAAAAGAGAGAGAGAGAGAAAAAGAGAAAGAGAGAGAGGGAGAGAGAGAGAGAGAAAGAGAGAGAGAGACTGAGAAAGTCGAACTCGGGCATAGGTAACCAACAAACCAAATTACTAGGCTTTATTTATACTAAAAGGAAAAGTTCCCCTCGTAAAATTTCTCTGAGCTTATTAGTTATTTAAATCAGCCCCAGGGCTGGACGCGCGACGCCGCAGGCACCTTCTGTCTGCTCCTGGAGGTGAGCAGCCAGCGTCCCCACGCCGACCCACAGCCCCTCGCTCGGTCCTGGGCACCTGGGGCGAAGGCGGGCGCAGCGAGCCGAGGTGAGCCACTGGGCAGGGGCGCAGGGCCCGGCACGCCGGGAGAGAGCTCCGCGTGGCCTAGGGTAGGACACTGGGCACCAGACTTTGGAAAGAAACAGGTCCCAGCCAATAATAAGGGAGTAGGCGAGTAGACCACGCGGCCGCGGGGCGCCGGAGCTCAGCCGGCCCGCTGCGTGGCTCCCCAGACCCCGGCCCGCTGGGCACCGGCCCCTGCGACCCTGCCGGAGCGCTGGTGTTCGCGCCGTGAGTCGGGCGCGGGGCAGCTCAGACCTCCAGGGTTCGCTAGTGTTTTGTGTGGATCTGGGAGCTTTGCAATTGGGTGGGCACCAGGTGAATTTACACCTTTCTGGATAGCTGTCTCAATAGTTGACAAGTCCCTCTGTGTGTGTGTGTGTGTGTGGCGTGTGTGTGTGTGTGTGTGTGTGTGTGCGCGCGCGCGTGCGATTGGTGGTGGGGGTGTGTATGAACGGCTGAATTTATTGAAAATAAACCCCAACCTGCCCACTGAAGTCCTCTAAGCCCGACTCGGGGTTCCCAAGTCCAGATGTGGCGCCGGGACTGCGCGAGGTGATGCCTTGTTCTTCTGGGCTTGGCTGTAGGGCGGGAGGGAAGGCACCACGGGGTGGGGGAGCACTGAGCTCGAGTCGCCGCCGTCACAGCCACCTGGGCCTTTCCCGGAGGCCAAGGTCTTGACTGACTGAAAGGGTGTCCGAGGGGATTCGTGATACCGAGAAAACAGGCGAAGCGCCAGCTCGAGAAGCCCTCTAAGTTGGCCCCCACTCCGTACGAGTTTGGGCTGGCGGATACACCGCCCCCGCCCCCCCCCCCCACCCGGTCCCTCGTAGGTTTCTGGGACCTTGGGTCTGGCAGCGGGCTCTTTCGCCCTCTCTGCTTGGTTCAAGACCCGCGTGGGCCCATAGCCGCAAAGCGTTTGGGAAGCAACTGCGGTTTGGGCCCCCTTGCACCCAGCTACCTGAGCTTGCCCGCCCCTACGAGGGGTGGGAGCTGATTTCTGGACGCTGGCCGGCCTGCCTGAAATTTGGGGTGCGGATAGGGTGCTATGGCTTGGGCTTTCCAGGTGTGCTTTTCATTTCAAGGGGTTGGGGCAAACTGTTCGTATTTTGCACGCGCCAGGGCGTTTTTGTGTTGAGTGGCCGGATGGTACCCTGGGCCAGGGACCTGCCCATCCCCCGCCACATCCTTAACCCGCGGACTGTAGGCGACGCGGAAGGGTTGGCTCCCGGACGCCACCGGCAGAGCCGGCGCCGAAGGTTTCGGCCTCAGCCCACGCGGTGGCGCTGTCGGGAGAGGACGCCAGGGCTCGAGGCCGGGACCCCGGCAGTGACCCGGGCTCGAGGGTGGCGGGACCTTGACGCGAAGCCGAGGCATCGGGGCTCTTAGCAGCCACCTTGGGCCTGAGATCCTCTGCCTCACTCGGTGTTTCCCTAAGGAAAACGCAGCGGGTCGGGAGCGCCACCCCGGGCCCCAACCCCAACAGCGCCGAGGTGGGGGCGGGACGCAGCAGCGGCTCCTTGGGCGCTTCCTTTTCTTCCCCCACCCTTGCCTTGTTGCCCCGCTTTACAGTCGATTTCTACAAGTAAACTAGATTAGCAGGGCAGTCATTCGCTTGCAGCGCGGTTGCAGAAGGGGACCCACCTATTACACTCCCGGCTCTGCAAAACAATGAAGGGCGCCCGGGGGGGCGTTGCCCGGTGTGGCTATGTTGGTGCTCCAGGCCGCAGGACCCTCCGTCCTCCCCGGTCCTCCGGCCCGCGGCCGCCTAAGGGATACCAGATCTCCCACCAACGACTCCCCCAGCTCTGAAACCTATCTCCTCGCTTTCTTCCCCCAGGGCAGGCAGCGCCCACACCCGAGGCCCATCTCCTACCCCGGGGAGCCCAGTGCAGAAAGCTCCCCGTCCTCGCCCGAGGCAGCTCCTGGGCCGACCTTGGCACCTCCCTTCCCGCCCACCCAGCCCCTGCACGGTCGGCCCCACTAGCCCCAGACCCTCGGGCCTCTGGGGTGCTAGGCTCACCGCGCAGCGCGGACTTGTTGCCCATCATCCTTCCCCATCAGTCGTCCCCGTGAGGCGTATCTCCCTGCTCCGGCCGCAGGGGCTCGTTCGTTTGGGGCCGGGAGGAGGACCTCCACCGTCTCTACCTCCGGCGGTCGACGGCTTCCTCCCCTCCCCTCCCCCGCCCAGGCCCCCTGAGCCGCCGGGGGAGCCAGGAGTCATCTATCTTTGCCTGGCGCGGGTTGGGATTTGTCCGGCTCTGATGCCAGCGAGGAAGGCGTGCGGATAACGAAGTAAGTGTCCCCCGCCCTGCGCTCGGGTCAGTCCCCAGACACCCGGAGCACTCTGGGAAAGGGCTCAAGCCCACCCTGGGCGAACCGTCCTCCAAAGGCGCATCCCCTACTGGGGTATTCTGGCCCCTGGCTCTTGTCTTCTTGGCTCATCCGATTTCCAATCTAAGCCCCTCGCGGTTATGCCGTCCGAGAAAGTGTTGGTCGCCAACTCCCCACGGACAGTCCGCGGCGGAAATTGGCTTCAAAGCTGGCGTGGGCTTCATTTGAAAGAAATGATTCCCTCCCGCCCTCCTCCCGCCCTCAGCAGGGCAAGCTCCGGAGGAAGAGGCAGGCCCGCTTGGGTTCCTAGAAGCCGTCGAAAGCTTTTGACGCGGGCGATTCCTATAGTTTTCCCTGCGTGTTCCAGGGTTGAGGGAAAACGCGGCACAACTTTCCAGGGCTCTTTAAGAGGCAGGATCTCTCTGCTTGGGTGACCGAATTTGAAAGCCTTGGAGCTTGGGGATGGATGCCGGGCCCTCAGGGCTCGCGATGGCCCAGGCGAGAGCCGAAGTCCCGCGCCTGGCACCCTGCACCCTCCGCCCCGGCGACCAGGCCTACGCTGTCCGGAGCGGGCCTCTAGAAGGAAAGGTTGACCAGGGTGGAAAGCACGCACAACAAAAACTTGGTGTCGACAAAGAGAAATCAAGAAACGTCATTAGACTGCAGGCCATAAAAGAAGGCCTGACAGAGAGAAAAGGAGAGAAGTTGGAAATAAGAAAAACCATACACCTTTAACACCAGCATATAAAGATCTATTGATTTTTTAAATAACAAATCCGTGTTTGTGAAAGACAGGCGGCCTTTTACTAAATGACACAAGAAAAACTTGGGGGGGGGGAGTGAAGAAAAGGGGAAAAGTATGAGCAGATTCCCCACAAAAAAGTCAGTTAGAAGGAAACTGAGGGATAAAAATGTCCCCCAGATGTGAACTCCATGTTTTGAGCACGGAAGCAAACTATCTCCTAATGCACAAAATCGGTTTTAGATAAAAGTATTTTAAAAAATCAAACGTAAATAAAACAACTCTTTTCTTGTTATTTTGTTTTAAAAATGTTTGGAAATAAATCTTTTGAGGGATACAAAACGAAACCAAACAAATATTCTTGAATCATCATCAAATTTATTTATTTACTGTTTTAAACAGTAGAAAATTCTAGCGAAGGTAAAAATATTATTTAAAATATATCTTATTGTCGAAATTAAATCTGCTGGAAATAATCGCTTCAGTTGAAATAAAGTCAACACAAAAATTGTGCAGTAAAAAGCGAATGTAATTTGAAACAGAAAAGGCCTTTATTAGAGACAAAACTCGAGAGGAAAAAAACCCACACCGGACATACATCACAAAACTTCCTAGAACTCTCCTTTAAATCGAAAGAAATTTGTAAAATGTGATATGAAATACAACTCTACAAACATTCAAAATACATTTCTGGTCATAATTAATCGTATTTGACATTTTCCTCTAAGTTTAATGCAACTTTAAATAATTTAGGTTTTTTCCTAACATGATAGATTTTTTTCAGTATCAGAAATGGACAACAGGAAACTCCAATAAAGAGAAAAGCAATGAATTTAAAAGGGTGCAGAATCTGAAAACAAACTAGCCACAATGTACATTTAATTGTACTTAAATGTATATTTCATTTAAATAGTCCTTCTCAGGGGTTTAATAATTTAGAATCAATAGTTCCCTTCAAAACATAATAAAATATTTACACTTTATAAAATATTAACCGATTAACAATACAGCCGTGTTGTTTATAAGAGTGTAACTGAAGTCCTGCAAATCATGTTGTTGACACAAGCCTGTGAGGTTAGCGAAGTGATCCTTAGCAAAATGTAAATGAAGATCTTCAGACAGTGGTGTTTATAAAATAGCTCATTAATGACTTAGGATTGAATCGCTCCAACCATTCGCATCATCAGATATAATAATAGTGACGAATCAGACAGGAAAGATCCTGGCTAAACCATTTGCATTTTTTTCCAGAAGTACTGAACTCCTAATATCACCAATTCTTCTAAGTTCCTGGACATTGATCCGGAGGAGGATTCGCAGTTCAACATCAAGGTAAGGAAGGATACAGCATTGTTACCGTTGTTGAGATATTAATAAGAAATACGCCTTTCCCCATGTTGTAAACGGGCTAAGTTTGACAGTGGTAGTTGGCTTTTGCGACACCCCCTTCCCATTTCGACATATTAGAGATTGAAGAAAAAGTTTGTTGCTCAAACTTACAGTTTGTTTCTTTGCAGCCCCAAACCTTTTAGCTACCACCACGGGTTGATTTACTAGACCCACTTTGCTCTCACCGACTTCGAACTGTGCATTTTCTCCCACCCGTTTGACTGGGGGTGGGATGCAGGGGGAGGATGGGACTTGGTGAAGAAAACCAGGGAAAGGCAAACGCTGCCTAAAACTCCCAGGGTGGCTCCCCTAAGATTTGCTATCCTGCTTGTTTCTTTTCTCGGCCGGGATCCGACCGACTCCCGGGTCGCCTCGGACTTCTTTGGAACTTGGTGGGCGGCGTCTGGGTGCCGGGTTCGTGGTGATCTGGGCGCCAACACTTAGGCCGGGGGCAGGTTTCCTTCCTGGGACCCTTTCTCTTCCAGAGGCTCTCAAGCCTCTAAGCCCGTGCGCATGCCGCCTACCAGGGAGATGCGGCTAGTGGAAGGCGGTCTCGTCCCGGGCACAATCCGCGGACTCAGCTTTCCGCAGTCTATGCACCCAGCCGGGATTTACAGAACTGCTCCCGAGAGCGTTTCCCGAAACCGAACTTAGTTTGGCCCTCTGGCGCCGCCGTACAGTCAACGCTTCTTAAGGGGGATCGGTGGCTCTTGCTGCGGGAGCTGTGGGAGAGCCCTCGGGGTCTTGGGGATTAAGAGGGAGAGTCAACATGTGCGGGAGGGACAGGAGGCGCAACCAGTTGAGGGGGATTCTCTGGCCTCAGGGCCGGCGGGGATGCGTCCACATTTTCTCGCCTAAGGTCCTAGCGGCTAATGTCCGCCGACGCCCCTGGCATCTCGCGGGGGCAGCGGCCCTTGCCCACGTGCTTTTCCTTAAGGAGGCACTGCGCCTAAGCAGAATCGCAGGGACAAAAGCGCGGCCAGAGGCCAGCCTGCTCGGCTAGTGCCCGCGCCACCTTAAATGAGCACCGCGGCCGGAGTCGGGCTGCCGCGGCCGCGGCCGCGGGAGTCGGCAAAAGTTTGTGGCTCTGTTACGCCTTCGCGGGACCTGCTGGGGACGCTCCTGTGCGGCCTCCCCCAGGGCGGGGAGGCCGGGTCCTCACGGCACAGCTCTGCAGGCGCCAGCAGCCCTGGGCTCGAGCAGCTTGGGGTCCCCAGGAGCCCCAGTCCTGTAGCCCGAGGACAGGCAGCCCCACCGCCCTCGCCGCCACCGCGTCACGGGCTCCAGGCGGCCCGCTTTGCGCCGCTCGCGATGTCTCCGGAGCGGCGAGCGCTCCAGGGATGCCATCCAGGGATGCACCCCGCTCTGCACCCACCACGCAACCCCCATTCCTGTGCCACCCACAGCCCGGCGGGCAGTGGCCGTGCTCCTGCCATTCGGGACACCCGGGCTATTGTTCCGGACTCGCGGCCGTGCCAGCTTTGAAGGAGAAGCGGCCTTCCCTGCGCGCGCGGCGGCACGAAGCGCGGCGGGCCGGGACGTTCGGCTCGGCGCGGAGGGGGAGCTCGCAGGCACCGGGAAAAGTTGCTCGGAGGGGCGGAGGCGGTGGGTGGTGGGCGGAGGCGGTGGGTGGGGGAGGCGATCGCCCTCCTATCTCCAAAGTCGAAAGTACTCCGCGCAGTTAACAGAGCTGGGAGCCGAGGCAGCCGCGGTCGCCTCTTGCGCGTCGGTCTGCGTCTCCGCCGGCAGACGCGGCACCAAGCGACTGCCTTGTCGCCGCCGCCTCCGCGCCGGGACGAGTGCGCCTAGGGGCTGGGCGAGGCGACCGCGCCCTGGACCCGCCACAAGGAGGAGGACCAGACCCTGGGCCCCGGTGCCCGCCTGCGCCCAGACGCACCCACCCGCTGGCCGCGGCCACCACCTCGCGCCGCACTCGGTCCTCTGCCATCGGTCCTTCGCCGCCTCGTGCACGAGGTCCTCGTCACCCCGCTCCGACCGCCGACTCTCCCCTTCCTCCTCCTCCCTCCTCCCTGCCTCCCACCCGCCCCTCGCCTGTCCCTCTGCCTCCTCCGCAGCCCCGCCGCCGTTGGGTCGCCGTGCTCACAGCGATTGATTGATTGATGTTTAATTTCCTGCCAGGCGGGGCCCCCCTCCCCCCGCAACCTCCCCAGCCCTCCTCCCCGCCCCCCACTCCCCTCTTTTCTTGCGGTGGACCAGTCTGGCTTGGGTTTAGATCCATCCCCCCCACCCCCATCCCGAAATAATCCAGAGACTTCCCCTACCCCCACCCCAAATTATTATTTTGAAGGCGCTAGATCTGGGGACCGAAAGGGGGAGGGGGAGAAATCGGAAACCGAGGACAACCCAAAAGGACTCACTTTGCCTGATGACTCAACGCAACTAATAATCATCTCCCTCTCAGTGTGTCTCTCTCTGCGGCTTGTCAGTGAGTCCGGCTCTGGCTGCTGGCAGAAGCGGCCGAGAGGGGAGAGGCTGGAGGTGACAGCTTGGGCGGCCGCCGCGTTTCCTCCCGCGCGCGGTCCCGGGTCCCTGCGTCTTCTCGGCTCTTGGTGTCACCGGTCCCACCGCTCTGGCCGCGCCTCCTCGCGAGCTAGCTGCCCTGCGAACGGGCAGCCGCGGCCCGGCGCCTCCGGGTTCTCAGCCCTTTCTCTCCAGAACCGGTCTCCTTCCCGAAGGTGTGAAAAGGCTCTTTCAGCCTCCTTCTCTTCCCCCCTCCTCCGCCGTCCCCTCCCCCGCTCGCTCGGGTGTCCCTTTGGAGGAGTCCTTTCCCTCTCCTCCTCCTCCCCCTCCTCCCTCCCCCCATCATCATCATAACAACCATCTCCGCACCAGAAGAAGACACCCTGACCCAGGACCTTAAACGTTAGGACCTGGGGAAGAGGGAAGGGAAAGGAGTAAAGAGGAAGAAGACTAGGAGAACACCGCAAAGCCAAGCACCAGAAACTTTCCACCCTGGATTCTCTACTTTTGCTCCATGGACAGAGCCCCAGCCAGCCAAGTTTCAGACAGACCGTGAGCAGTAAGTACGCAGGGCGAGGGCTCCCGCGCTGCGCTCGGGAGTTCGGGGAAGCCCAGGGCCAACGAAGTTCCCTCCCCGCCGCTCTCGGCCTCTCGGACCGCGAAGTCGGGGAATGCAGGCGGAACCCTCGTCCGCAGCCCTCCTGCTCTGTGTCTTCATCTCGCATCCTTCCTTTCACCTCCCCCTGCCACCTCCACCTTGTCTCCTTGACCCGTGGCGCCGACGCTGCTCGCGCAGCGAGAGCGCCCACCAGGATTCCCAGCGCGCACGCAGTACGGTGCCGGGGTCCTGCTTCTTGCGGGTGTCAGTGACAACGCGAGCGTCGTTTCATCAGGTGTTTCCCCTCCTTCCCTGCCCCCCCACCCCCAATCCAGGGGTGTCGAGACCTGCGGCTTCCGTGGGGAGCGCACTGCCAACCTAGTGACCCAGAGGAAAACTTTCTGGAGCGATGTTAAAATTGGGGCGGATGAAGGCTGCTCTTGCACTAAGAATTCAAATGCTTTTTGCTTTTGTGTTTTATACTGAAGAGCTTTAAAAAAGCACTCGGGATCAGATGAAGATAAGAACGCTCCAAAATAATAACGATTGTAGCGCCCGCCTTTGTGATGGAGGTTATTCTGATAAATACCTCCAAGTGTTTTCGGATGCTTATTAATGTGGAATTAGGGTTGATTTTATGCAGGTGTGTGCTTACCTCAGGCCTTGCTCTGTATAGGTAAAAAGCGGGTATTCAAGGGGTTCTTTCGCCCGGCCTTTGGCTCCTGCCTGGCTATTCACAGCGCATTTACCGGGTGGTTAATTCGGTTATGGACTTGCGCACAGCCCCCACTCCCTTCCCATGTGGGTGGAACGTCTTTTTTATGAAGTTCACTTATTCCACAATCCTGACCCCGGGACGGGCTAGGCTGTCGCACCCAGGAATGGTTTATGCCAACCCCGTCCCAATGAATGGACCACTTCTAGGCTCCCCTGGGTGCCAACCCCGGCCGCAACCCGGAGGGCTGACTTCTGAGGAGCTGCGACTGGGCAGAGGCGCCGAACCGAGGCGCTGGGCTTCCCGGGGGCCTCCCAGTGTAAGGTTGGGACCGGCTTCCCGGCTCGGGCCCCTCGGGCAGCGTGGGAGGAAGTTTGTGTGGCTGTGGTGCAGCGCTCTGCCACTGGCCTGAACGTCTATCACGTGTGTGAGCGGTTTTCCCTCTTTTTTCTCCCTCCCCCTTTCCTCCCCCCACCCCCTCCCTAGGTCCCTGTGCGTTTTATTGCGACCTGCCGGTGGGAACTTTGTCTCCGAGTCGGAGCAGCATGGAGCGGCGGAGCGAGAGCCCGTGTCTGCGGGACAGCCCCGACCGGCGGAGCGGCAGCCCGGACGTCAAGGGGCCTCCCCCGGTGAAGGTGGCCCGGCTGGAGCAGAACGGCAGCCCCATGGGAGCCCGCGGGAGGCCCAACGGCGCCGTGGCCAAGGCCGTGGGAGGTAACAGCCCGAAGCAGGGAGGCGCGCAGCCCGCGGCCCAGTGATAATGGCCTGGGTGTCAGGGTTCAGGTTGATTAGGCGCTGTCGCGGTGTAGGATTACAGGAAGTGAATTCCAGGTTGCCAAATAATGCCCCCGTCGCCTCTCATCTGCAACTGGTAGCTTCATCTCGAGTTAAACCAAGAAAGTGGTTTTTACCCAGAGGGTGGCATTTTTTGGGCATTTTGCCACTGTGTGCTGAGGTGTTGGCAGGTTTATGTCACAGCCAGCTAACTGTTTCTAGATTTTCCTAGAGAGCTTTTTAGTGATTTAACTCTTTTGCCTTGCCTCAGAGTGTCTGTTGTAGGGATGAAGTTCACGTGCGTTCGCTTTTAGGGAATAAAATAGTTGTTAATGCTCAGGCGAGTACAGGGACAAGGAGAGTTGATGTTACTTTGTAGTGAGGACAGTGCTTCAAGACAGATGAGTAACAACTGGGAATATTTCCTGCCACGTGAAATGTGGGAAATAAAGAATCACCATGAATCCATCAGGCCCTTAGAAGCTTAAATGCTGCAGTTGTCTATAGTTTAGTCATATGCATTTGTAACTTTGTTATAGGACAACAGATAAAAATAGGAAAGTAGCCTTATCAACTACATGCAGTTTCCCCTCCCAAGAATTTATTAATAATTTTATTTAAAGAAAATCTTTTGTAGTTTTTACTACTTAAGCAACTACTTTCTTTTAAAGTGGTCAGGAAAAGCAATCATACAAAATAAAGATATGGGAGAAATTTAAACATTGAAATATTTTGGAGTTTGTATGCCATTTGCTTAGTTGTCTTTTACATGTAAAATCCACAATTCTACATGGCATGCAGGTTTTCTGTGTGTTTGGGATAAATCACTAGTTTAATTTTTTTTTTTTTTTTTGCTTCTAACGTTTTTTCTCTAATTTCAACAATAGCCCATTTAATATAATTATATTAACTTGCCTTAAATGATATAAAACCTTGGCAAACCTTAGTGATAAGCTACCACCCCCTTGTTATAAGAGTCTGTTTTGTATGTATTTCAAAATAGTTACCTCTAAAAATGTTCATTTCCCTTTAAAGAGTTAAACACATATGTTTTATAAAATCATAGTTTTTTCTTTTACTTATTTGCTATTTCTATTTCTTCATGGTAAATACTCAGGATGGTTTGTCTCAGTTTTTCATATTAATCATCTCACTTGAGATGCATTCATCCTTTCAATGTTGTAAGTTAAAAAATTTGGTGATGGATTCTGCCTTATCTCCCCTTTTTGGGACTTGAAAATATACTTTATTGAGGCAAAAGAAAACTTAACAGTTCTGTGACCCACTTTTAAAAAGAGAGGTTTATTAATTTGTCCTGATACTGGAGCAAATAATGTCAGGCTTTTGGCATAATCATTTAGTATATGCATATAAGAAATAAAAATTCATAGAGAGTATGATGGTACCAATTATGAGGTATGCTAAGTGCTCAAAATATTTGAAAAAGTTCTGGAAATCCTTGGAGACAGTGTGTTCCAAAGTGGCCTTTGTGGACAGAAAAGGCTTGGACTTAAAATTTTGGTATCTTTCTGAAGATCTAATACAATTCACTAAATTGAAAGGAATCTGTAAACATTTTAGAATGTAATTGTTAATAATTGTGCTTCCCTAAAACAAGTTTTTTTTCCCCCTCCTTCTGTATCATGTTGAACTATGAAAGAAAGTGCCTTGCTCTGTTGACCAGGGATATGTTTAGTGTTAAATAGTGATTGCTTTTCAAATTTGTTGAGAATATAGTTCACATTTGAGCCCTTATATGTTAAATATAAACTAAAATTATTATCTTGGTGAAGAATAATAGATTTGTTTCAACCAGCTGCCCTAGACACTTTCTCTTAATTAACTTAATTTAGTAATAGCAGAGGTCTTATTAGCTGCTTCCCAAGTTGAAAATAAAGATGACATTATTTTGTCTCAATACATATCGTTTATAATACCTGATAGTAAAGTGGTTAAAGTTGTTTAGTGGAATTTAAATTTTTTAAAAAAGAAAGATTTTACTCTATATAGCGTAATTATAAAGAGATTAATTTAGACAACTTTAGAATATAACAACTTAGAAGATAAGATTTTCATAGTACAAAGGTTTCTAATTGAATGTTAACAAAATTATTTTATGAGTTTAAGTTTATATAATTCCCAAATGTATGTTAAAGATGTTAATACTTTATTTGCAACTTTTAACCATGTATATATATAGTTTGGAGCAAAGCCAAGCCTTTTGAAAAATGCACATTCTAAATTTTAAAAAATGTTTAAAATAAATTTTTAGTTAGTTTTTTTATAATTAAAGGATTCTTTTGAACATAGAGTAAATATAGATTATATTTCTACCATTCTATGTTCTTTTGTTTAAATTTTCTTTATAAAGCAATATAATAAGCATAGGTAACTACGCAAGTATTTATAGCTCTTTATCATTTATTAGCATTTTCAGATATATTGCAGTCTTGTCAATGGTGTAAAGATGGATACAATAAAATTTGCCTTAAAAGTGGAGCCAAAAATTTGGGAGTACATATTTGTTAATCTTTAGTGTTCCTCTTTCTTAAAAGCTGTTCTTTTAAAAATAAGGGAGATCAAGTTAATTGGTTGTCTAATCAAATAGCAATTTATCTTACTGTTTTTGATAAGCAGTGAGGTAAATATATTTTAAATATATTTCTGAATGCATTGATTGCAGTAGTAAATTCTGCTATTGCTGCACTTATTTAGGTAGAGGGAATTTACTGTGTTTTTCGATGAGAACTAAATATTCATAAAAAAGGGGGCATTATTTTAGTGTCTGAATTTAAATAGTAGAGAGGGTAGATACACTGTCACCAGTCTTTAAGGTTGTGTTTTAACAGGGGACTTAAAAGTGTGTTGTTTACTATGTGGTTAACTTTAGAAGACTCTATTAAAAACTAGATCAGTTTTGCTTTGTCTTTCCAACACTTTCTAGGATGTTTTTGCTCTTATCTGAGCAGTGTGTTTTAAAGCATGTATGTAATAAAATGTAAGTGCTCAGATGTGTATGTCAGTCAGCTTTTATAGAAGGTCCTTAGGAAAAAAAAAAGGCTAATATCTCTTTAAAAAACATATGAAGGCTAGGAGAGAGTTTAGAGCTAGCAAGAGCACGATGGTGTTGACAGCTTTATATCCCTGCTGGGTAACATTCACTTACTAGAATTGGCGTCCCCTCTCAGCTAGTAATTCACTCCATAAGGATTTTGAAAAAGGATGATTAATGGTGAGGAAATTTATATTTGTGAAATTGTTGATTAAAACTTACAGATCTATTTGAAGATTAGGAAAAGAAGAGATTATTAAGGATGATGAAAATAAGAATCAGATGATCCTTTTTAACACTATTAGCATAAGTACCTAAAATGTTCTGTTATATGGAATGCTTGCTTCAGCCATGCAACTTACAGCATAAAATGAAAGTGATGCCAATCAAGTTTCCAGAGGAAGCAAGGCATTCTGCTTTTCTCCTGGACTGCTGAAAGGTGCTGGCCAGTTGTGCTTTAATAGCAATAAATTGTTGTGTTTCATTCATTGTTAACACAAGCATTTTCGTTTTTTAATGTTTGGCTTAAAGAAGAACTTTCAGACAGCTTTATTTAAACTGAATGAACAGCGCTTGAATATACCAGATGGTGTATTTGCTGATAGGAGGCATTAAACATCAGAAATCTTTTTGATACTTTTCATTTTCCCATGAATTTTTATGATTTTTTTGGTGTTAAATGTTCTAGATTTTAGGGAAAAATATTTAAACATTGAAAATATCTTTTAGAGAGATTTGCTTTTTTTTTTTTTTGAAAAAAACTTGCTTATTTCTGAAAAATAATTTATGTTTTATAAATAACAATTTAATTTTGTTGGCATACTGTGTGTGGAAGTTATCTTATAACTAGTCTACCCGAAGTAGACCTATTTGTGCTACCAGGCAGCCCTTTCAAGAACATAACTGTCTTGTTGCAAGGGGAAAAAAATCATTATGCAGTACACACTGATGTATTCAAATAGGGAAGCAAATGTGATCAAGATTGTTAGTCAGGGCCTCATTTAAAACTGAACATTGTCTACAACAACAGTTAGTTTAATTGTCTACATGTGGAACACTTCCTTTTAGATGAAAAGAAATGCAGTTCGGGTCAGGTGTAGTCACCATATCAGCGACAGTAGAGAGACATTTAACTTTTTGAAAGGAGTGCAGATATGAAAGTATAGATAGGTGTATATAGAGATTATATAATACTTAAAAATTTAGAACTATATTGTTAACATGGGCAAAATGGAGAAAACTCCATTTCCAAGGATGAATATCATAATACTTGTAGGAAGTACTCATTACTTCAAAAAGAGAAAAGATTGTATTTTCCCCTCCCACTTTTTTTTTTTTTTTTTTTTTTTTTAAGGTTTTAAGATCTTTTAAATAGAATGAACTTAAGCTTTGGGGTCATCCAACAATCTAGCATGTCCTCTGTAGTTTTGCTGAGGTAGAAAAATAACTCTTCTCTAAAGTGTTTTTAGTTCTTGGCCTGTTATTAAAATAAAGATATACTTGGTTAAAAAAATATATGCAATGGAACATACACATTAAACAGAACATAGGGTATCCGCCCCTCAAAGTCCTGAGCATAATTTGATGTTTCAAGCAAGTTTGGAAGCCTTATGTTCCATCAGCAGAAACCCACTGACCATTGTATACTCAAGATCATCTGTAGTGTAGTGTGTGTGTGTGTGTGTGTGTGTGTGTGTGTGTGTGTGTGTATTACACAGATGTCCCTTAAGGCATCTGTTTTTTAACCCCTGCAGAAAATAAGCAATATCACCCTTTCCCAGAGGGTTGTAACCAGCAAAGTCTGTACATATGAGATATCCTGTTTGAATTCTTCTTTTCTTTCTTGAATTTTGTTTTAACCAATCTGTCTCTTTAGAGAGGGGAAAACAGACTAATCATCATTTATTAGATAGCTAAGAATATGAATTTGAGTCATTTTAAGTATAGGGAAATCAGTTTTATTCTAGGCAATACTACAACAATTATTTGGTATGTCTGGCAAAGTAGTAAGCAGTGAAGTTTGGTAATTATAATTTAAAACTCTTAATTTTCTTTCTTTTTAAAAAGTATTTATTATAGAATTAGCATATATGTATATATTTAAAAAGACATGTTAAATTTACAGGGCTAGATGAATTACAAATAGTATTATTTTCTTGGGTTATACTTATCTTTTAAAGCTTTTTAGGTTTCTGTTGGAATAAAATTTCTCACCATTAAAATGTTTCTTATGACTAAGAATCCCACATTAGGTGTGTAAAATATGTACATAGTTTGTTTCATTTCAGAAAGCCAGACTTTATCCTACATAGCATGTAAATTAATAAAGAATTCTTTATATTGTTTTATCGGTAGGCTTTTAAAAAACCTATATAACTAATATATGGTAGCATAGTAATTTTTACTATCTTCCTTACATGAATACTTAGATACAATGGCATTTTGGAACATATTTAAATATGGAGCATTTGACAAAAGTTGTATGTGTAACAGTTTGTCAGTGAAAAGTGACAAGTGGGAAATGACAAATGAAATGTTGGCATCATCACTCTTTATTTTGATAAAAATGTCTCAATTTGCAGTGATATAATACTGTTTCATATTATTTCATGAGTTGTGTGAGAATGCATAAGGGGAATTTAGATTTTGTGAACGAAAAATTAGCAGCCCAAACTCTCTTTTCAGAAGCTTTGGCAGCAAGTTCCCCGTCTCCCCCACTCCCCAAGAATAAGAACAGCAGTGAAATGTTGGATCTAACCCATACATTTTAACTCATTATTTTTTGGAAAAAAAAAAGAGAAATAACCTAAAACGGTTTCAAGTAGGAGACCTTTATGCTTAGCTCAAAAACATGAAAAAAAAGAGTTTGCCTTTTAGTTTCTATTCTTTTCTTTGTGGCAATTTTTAAATGAATGATTTGCCTCTACTGACTTTGATTGTATGGGTCTTTTTTCACTACCAATCAACACTGCTCTCCATCATTAACTTAGGGTGCCAGTAAGGAGAGCTGTGAATTCCTGTTATTTTAAAATGCAATAGAGGTTTTGAAAATGTCTGTGGTAAAAATGGATTTTTATATACAAAAGATTTATCATCCTACTACTTAAATGTAATGTGATAAATATTTCGAAGTCGAAGTAGATGCCCCGAGTGGAACTGAGGTATGACTAAAACAAAAACCAGTTGAGGACTTACAGAATTGGAAAAATGCACAGTTGTAGCCACTATAGTGTGCTATTTTCCGTTCCTCTTTATTGTTAGCAATCAACCAAACATTATTTTTCTTCTTTTACGTAGAAACAAGCCCCGTAAGCATAACATGCTATAGTATTGTTGTAAAAATGTTCCATGGTGGAGTTTTCAAAATTATGGAACTCTAGCTATATATGTTTCAATTAACAGAATTATTTTGCTTCTTAGTAGCAAGTGATTTAAGAATTGTGGTAAAATCAGTATAATTATGAAAGGCTACATCAGAAATTGCATTCTACAACTTGCGTATCTTTTGCTGCTCAATTAAAAGTTTTCCTTATTTCAGATTTTTAAAAAACTAGATAAAAAGACATAATATGGAACAAGTGTGCTTTAGGTCTATAATTATGACAACAGGATTTATGGCATGCATTTTTTCCCCCTTTTAATTGATGTCCTTTAACTTAAACTAGTGGATGTTATGGTTATTAGTTTGACACATGCCTAAAATGCAGATCAAAGCATTAATAGAAATTTTGAGTATTTGAAACTTGCAATAAAGTTATCAGCAAACTATGTCAGTCTTATAGTAAGCATATTCTTTATTAATGGTTATGACATATAGGACAGGAAAACCTTCTGGGGAAATGTATTTCAATTTTAGTTGCTCCTGGTACTATTACTCATTAATAGTGTGTGGGCAAATTCAGTTCTGCTCTTATCTAGTAGCCTTATCATTGGAATGGAGTTCTATCGTAGCACAGTTGGTTATTAAACTGTAAAATAACAACAAAGATCAAAAAAGGGGAAGCACTGCAAGCTACTATTTATCAAAAGGGATCCATTTCAAACCAGGGTAACTGGTGCCCACTGATGGTTGCACAGTTACTGAAATGTGCACAGCAGCTCAGTGTCCTTCTTTTGTTTATTTGACTGAAGACTTACACAGATATTTATGTATATAATATATAAAATAAGAGACTCTAGTTAGAGCAAATGTTTTTCAAAGTACTAAGATCTGACAGAGGTGATTTGCAGGCATTTGTTGTAGAAACAGCTTGAATTTCATCATGTTAACCACATTTATCTTTTTCTTTCTTTAAAAAGTACCTTTTACTTGTTTTTGCATTTGGCTGGAAAGCAAGTGTATCAGTTCCTTCATAACTGATTGTGACTGATTTTTTTTTTTTTAAACACAAGAAAATATTTTCTTTGCAAAGAGAGCAAATTTGATGGAATACAATGCCCAAGCCTCCTGGGAAAGGACCAAAGGACTAAAGGACCAAAGACATAAAGTAAAAATAACTGTATTTTTAGGTTTCCCAATTATGTCCTATATTAAAGTTGAGTACTTTTATTGCATTTGTTTCAATTATTATTACATATAAGGAAAGGCAACATTGATGTATTTAATAGTTTACTGAGAAGATGCATTCATATCAAAACACTTAAAATAGCAATAGCATTTTTGAAATACTATTTTTTGAGGGTTAACATAACAAGAACTTTCTTTTGTCATAATCCAAAGATGCTAACAGAGCAGCATGATAAATGTCTCTTTAAGTGTCGTAGTAAAAGAAAATGACTTGTCTTCCGAGGCAGTGGAGAGTTTATGTTGTTTTGGACCCATTTCCCAAGCAGTGATCGAAAACAGATTACAATAACAATTATACAGTCAGAAGATGCAATATCCATTTCTGCTTTAATTGAGTGAAAGAATAATAAAAACATCATTAAGAAAAATGAGGTGGACCTGTCACACAATGTACAAATTTTTAGTCTTGGAGAAGATGCAGAAAAACTGAAGTGCTTTTCGCTTACTTTGTTGTGTTTATTAGCTAAAATCTGTTTTCGGGAGAGACCATTTGGCTCTCATTCTTCCCTGAGAAGTTCAGAGAGGAGCCCATGGGAAGTGGTTGCCCAGGAGACATTGCAAATGACCATTGACTTTGTCTTCATACACAGTTTGACCAGGAAAATCCCATTTTCTTAAATTCTACCTGAGGCGGAACTACTCTCCCCCTCCTTTTTTTTGTCTCTGTAAATGGAAATCAGAAGTAATGAATGTTCCTCTTGTTACAAAGCCCAGCCAAGTAAGGGTTAGGTGTGGTTCCTAGGCCTGCTGTTCTTCCTCTTCCCAAAGTCCAAACCAGGCTGAAGGGGAGAGAGAGAGTGGAGGCCGAATAGTGAGCACCCTCATTTCTTCTCAGCACACATGGGAGTAACCTGAGTTGCTCTGTGGTCACATCACCTGAGGTGTACTCACTTGACTGTCACCGAATTGCAGAGGCTTTTGCTTCGACCTGCAGCCCTCTGAATCACGAAATCGATGTCCTTAACGTTGCTGAGACTCCAGCTCTCATTCCACAGAGCTACGCTTTCAGCAACTCCGAATGAACTGCCAGGCAGCAGCCAAGAATCAGGCTCATTTCCCCTCATTCTGGGCTGTGTTTGTTACTCTATTCATAGAAACTGTGAGCTCCTGTAGAAACCTAGGTGGTGATGGTGGAGTTCACCCTGGAACCCTGGCTCAGGGTGGGGATACCTGAGGTGGGGATAACTCGGGTTACCCCCCGTGTGTGGTGGGGATACTAAAACTGCAAATAATGTTGGCCATCAGAGTAGTCAGAGCTCCAGGTTTTACTCAGTTGACAGACTTAGAGGGGAATATTTCTTTCATCTGTCGCTGAGTTTCTTGGGTTTAATATTTAAAAACCTTCCTTAGGTGACAAAATGAAAGAAACAAGATAAGCAGTACATCCTCCTGATGGAGGTCTCATGATTTCAGAACTCTCCCGAGCATTTATCATCCCTTTTAGAGTGGGATGTATATCAAACAGCCCCAAAAAAGCTTTTTTAAAAAAGTTTTTTAATCCATAGAGTCTAGTTAATAGCGCCTTCATTAAAATGCTTTTGTCAGCAAAGGGTTTTCAGTTTTAACATTTACATAACCTAACAGTGTTGATGAAGACCATGAGCTTTAAGGGTCTATTAGTGGTTCCGTTTCTTCTGGACTTTATAATTTAAACCTAAACATTAATTCTGGGTGGAACTTGGCATAATGTCTTTTTGCCTTGGAGGGAATTTTTGTTGTACAATTAAAAAAAAGTGTTTTGGTTTTTTTTTTTTTTTTTTTTCATACGATCACCTTCTCCATGTCCCTCTTCCGCAAGTAAACAGCAATTACATAGTCAAGGTTTTAAAAGGGCTTCTTTAGTTTAAAAAAAGGAGTGGTTATTTTAGGTGAATTTAACAATTTTCCATTAGTTCACATTGCAAACTAGTGCTTTGGTATTAACAAGGAAGTTCTGTGAGGCTGATAATGCAGTGGAAATATTTTTCTTTTCTGTCTCTCTCCCCTGTATACAAGAAAGCCCTGTGGTAAAATTTTTTAATAAAACCATTTTGCATGACAGTTGAAACTTATAAATCAGTTGCTGCTATTCTTCATTAGAAGCTGAGAGACAAACACGTTTTAAATTTTTTGTCACCTGTAATTGTAACATTGACTAGAAAGAAAGAAATTGGAATCTTAAGTCATTACGTGACTGAATTTTTCAGTATTATTTTGGAAAATAAACTGTGATCCTTAATATGATCTTTTTGATGTATTAATACTATGTTAAAGTTGAGTTACTGTAGTAATCTAATTACATGTTAAGTGGGAAATTAGAAAGCACTAAAGAAACCTTGAATGATAAATTGTCTTCATCTGAAAACCAGAAGGTATTCAGAATGTGAGTGAAGGTGCCTGTCAGGAGAGAAGCATTCCTAGAGGCTCCATTCGGACAAGATGTTGTCCTTTAGATTTGGGAAATGTGGTATTAGAACACCCCACACCCTTTAGTATCGAGGGAGTATAAGACGAGCAAATTATTCTCTGAATAGGAAGTTATTACACTTTTAATACCCAGGTAAAGCCACTTTACAAGGGTAAATAAGGTGATCCTGACTTTTTTCCTTCTCAAATGAATCTCTAGGTAATATTCAGCAAAACTACCTCTATTTACAGCCTCATTCATATGGCAAGTTTGAGCCTTAAGCACGTTTTTACAGCTAACTTATAAACTCCCCCAAAACTGGGGCTTACCGTTGAAAGTCGGCCAACACTGTTACAAATGGTCATTAGTTCCCAAGAAACTTTGAGAAGAAAAAGAACTGTAGGAAAATGCCATGGCTTTAGTAAGAACCGTTTTGTTTCATGTGTATTTTTTGCCACCATGGCAGAACTGGGGGCTGACCTGCATGTTCAGGATTGATACTGAACATTCTCCTATGGAAATGTGTAGGATTCCAATTAGTGCAGGGTCAGAGCATAAATGTACCTCTTTTTTCACACTGTTCCAAGTGGTTAGTGGGAAACAAGCTGCAAAGTAATTCCCTTGGCCCCCCAATAAAAAGATTTATAGCAAAATAATTCTCAGCTCCATAATGGGACTGTTGTAGGTTTGTGTTTGATATTTGTAGGACTGAAATACAGTCCATGTACCCAAACTAAGCATTTATTGTAAACAAGTTAACTGCCAAGAGCTTATATTCTGTCAAACATAATTATATTGAAGATTGATGTATAGCTTGAAAGTGAGTTTGAGGGAGACAGTTCTTTTTAACCAAGGCAGGCTTCTCAGATGCAGCTCTCTTCTTCCTTTGCTAGAATGACACAGTAAAGCCATCTCTCGCCGCCAGCCTCTCATATATAGAATAAACACAGGCTTGCTCTTTGAAAACATAGCTGTTTGTCGATCCTATTTGTGTTAACAAAATAAATGAACTTATATTCATAGAAACTGTCATGTATAGTTTCTTCTATCATCTCCATCTAGATCTAGCAGTGATGGTGCCAAGATAAAATAACAGCTCTTACCTCTTGGGCGATACTGAAGTTCACCCACAAACTTAAACGTATACTATTAAGTTAACCCCAGATGAAATTCTTTTCTCCTTCAATATGGAGTTTGAAATAATGTTTGACTTGTGTTTCTGTTATTTTGTATTGGGCTTGTCGGAATAGAACTGTTTTGAAACTGGCCTTCTAGGGGAAGGGGGGACACCACCAATACCTTTTTCAGGGCTCAGAAATTATATTTTATGCTTAAATAATTTATGAACCAAGGACTCTAGGGAAAATGAAATCTTTTTGAGATTAAGGTGTTCATACCTGGAATTACTCCCCATTTAAAATGCTGCAGTAGTCTACCATGGTTTTTCTTTGAGGAAAGTAGAATCTTACATTTTGTTTAGGGTAAATATTTCTCACTTTTTTGTCCAGGAGACAAATCACTTTAGGCTTTGATAACACTTCTCAAAGGCAATAAAAAGTGGAATAACTCTTTCTTTGGCTGGGTGATAGCCTTTGGATAAACATATTCAGGATGAACCTAAGGTTTCCAAGAGATTTGTATGCAGAGACTTAAATAGTGTCTTTCATTTTTAAAATATTAATTTTAATATTTTATTTTGGAAATTATATAAATTATAAAGAGGATGTATTAGAACCATAAAGTGAAAAAAAAATACTAGTTTTCTCTGCTCTGTTTTTCTGATTAATTTCTATAAATTACACAGGCACTACATATATACTTAAAATATTTTGTCTGGGAAATATTCCATCAGACCCTGGTTTCCCTGGTCTGTAGGCTGGGTTTTATTAACTTGATCTGAGTCACAATAATAATATCCTATGTATTGCAAACCAGAGGTCTCAGTCATATCCCCTAAGGGGACTGGAGAATACACACTATGATTTTGACTTTCTTGCTCTTTCTCCCTCCTGTTTTTTTCTCTTTCTCCTTTCAGTGTTAGCCCTTTCACCAGTTTGGTTGTTATTGCGTCTTGATGGATGCATTTGTTGAATATAAGAATGAGAGTGGCTTTTAATGGCTGGGAAACGGGAAACGAAGGTGGTAGTTGCCTGTCTGCTTAAGCTCGGCTTTGTGAAATCTGCATTCATTGCACAGTGTTACTTTCTACACATCTATTAAATATCCATAAATGTTTTGCTGTTTGAACTCTAAACATAGACAGTAGGATTTTCTTTTTGTGAGGGAGAAAGCCTTTTATGTTTTTGCTATAAAAACTTTACTTTTCAGTTTTTTATTTGATAAAAATCTCTCCATTCTAGTATGATTTCCTTTGAGGCTCTGCACCAGTGTTTGATCTCAATTTTTAATAATTTTTGTGAGTTAAACTCCCCAAAGAAAACATGCTTGTGCTATGAAATATTCCCTCTAGAAATCTGGGTAGTCTTGTCTTATTGAGAGCTGAACACTTGATTCCTTTATTAATTCCTTTCAAGAGGACCTCAGTACAGTTAACCTTTCCTTAACACTACACTGGAGAAATTAATCAAGCTTTTTTTTTTTTTTTTTAATTGTTTGAATTAGATAAAATAACATTTAGGCAGAGCTCAAAACCTGAAGTAAATGTTAGTATAAGGACAATTTTCATTGACTCCTTTTTTGATGCATGGGACTCTGAGTTGCAAATAGCTTTTCCAGAGAGGATGATGAGAATAAGGTGGGGAGGTGAATCGGTCTCCACTTAAATACTATTTTCAACAGAGTGTGACTCTGTCTCAAAAAAAAAAAAAAAAAAAAAAAAAAAAAACTTCTCAGAAACCTCCAGAATGAAATTTTACTTAACGAAGGACAGAAACCCTGGCATTCATAAATTATGGTAGTCGTTTTTAACATGTGGTTGAGTCTCAGGACTTATGCATATATGTATTTTTCACCTATTGTGAAAAGAACCTGAAGAATTTAGGCTTGAACTAAGGATACTTCAACAATATGCCATACACTTGAACTTTTCTGTTATATTCAAACTTGTATATCCTACTTTTTTCCTTTCTATTTTTTTAAAATTATTTAATTATTTATTTTAGAGATGGGTCTGGCTCTGTAACTCCGGCTGGAGTGCAGTGGTGAGATCATTGCTCACTGTAGCCTCAAACTCCTAAGCTCAAGTGATCCTCCCACTTCAGCCTTCCAAGTAGCTGGGATTAACAGGCTCCGGCCACCATGCCCGGCTCTTTTGTCCTTAAATTTTTTTTTTTTTTTTTAAAATTCTAGGATTATTAAACATTTTGTCTTTCTGTAGTTACTAAATTTAGAAAAGATACTGTAGTCCTTCAGTGCAGGACATTGGTAGGACTGCCAACAAGACCCCCGTGGCTCTAGGGTGGGTACAGAGCACGGTGCAGCACACTACTTTGTTGCACACCCATCCATGCGATGCCCGTGGTGATACACCAACAAGTTCTGTCAATAGTGGTCATGCACAGTGCTGTGATCTGGCCAACTTCCCCTGGACAACATGGAGCAAGCTCCTGAATCCACTTGTGTGAATCATTTCCTAGAAAGCTTTCCTTGTCTGCTGATGCTGAGTGCAGTGCAATGGGGCCAGAGTGATATGGACAAGTTTGACAGCTAGGCAGACACTGCCTATTCATGGTGGTGATTAATATCTAAGTGGAATTGCCATTTTGTTAAACTAAACCAACATTTATTTTGGGCCCACTATATAGGTCAGGCTCGGGTGGGAGGGGCTTGAGGGAGCTAAGTCCAGTCCATGTTTGAGGAGGAAAATGGTGGGCCTCTCCTCTACACCCACTAGAGCCTCGGCATTCCTGACATCGGAGAATTTAGTTCTGTGGGTCAGGCTTGCTGTGGCAGAGTTCCCAGGTGTGGCTCAGGCTTCTTTTGTTTAGATAAGCTTCCACAAATTGCCTCCTATGTGCCTGTGAAATACTGTTTTGCAAACTGCCTGGCCAGTTTGATCTTGCCACTTAATTTCTGTAACAGAAGGATGTTTAGAGACCTGGAGTTTCTCCTTCAGCTTTCGGACCTGACTTCAGGTTGACTTGTGGTTGCTTTGCCTGGAGTCAGGCCTGGAATCAGAGATATGGAAGGCGAGAACTCATTTCCCTTCCCTACCATTTTAGGCTCAGTTTGATCCTTTGGGGTCGTCAGTGAGAAAGGACTAGCATCCACCCTCCCATCCTCACCCCCGCCTATTTTTTGTTCTCATTGTCCAAAGTTAAGATTGGCTTCAGGGGTTGTAAAGTAGTGTCTGGTTTTCCTAGAGAGAATTCTGAGAATAAGCTGTTTCTTGATATCATTCTCAACCCCACTGCCCCCACAAATAGTGGGAGAGCCATCAAGACGATTTATTATTGAATAAATCAATATTAGATATTATTTATTATTTCATAATAAATAATAAAATTGAGTAATAAATAATATTCGATATATTGTAAACTACACATTCTCTGAAAAATTCACTTGTTTTTCTAGTTGGTTTTTTTTTAACTTATATTCAATATTTCTTAACTCTTAATTTCTTACTCTTATTCAATATTATTGAATATTATTTATTATTTAGTTGGAGGTCTAATCCTGAGTTGCACCTGGGTCATGGGTAAATATGAAATTGAGTTATTGTATGTTTGGCTCAGTTTGTACCTAAGAGTAATTATGATGGCTGGGCGAGAGGGCTCACACCTATAATCCCAGCGCTTTGGAGGCCAAGGCAGGCGGATCATCTGAGGTTAGGAGTTCAAGACCAGCATGACCAACATGGAGAAACCCTGTCTCTACTAAAAATACAAAATTAGCCGGGTGTGGTGGCACATGCCTGTAATCCCAGCTACTCGGGAGGCTGAGACAGGAGAATCGCTTAAACTTGAGGTAGAGGTTGCGGTGAGCCGAGATCACGCCATTGCACTCCAGCCTGGGCAATAAGAGTGAAATTCCATCAAAAAAATAAAAGTAATTATGATGTAGAGTTTGCCTTTCTCATAATTGGAAAATTGACTGATCTCTACCTGTAAATGACTTAGAACTTGCTGCTGTCCCACCTGTGTCTTGGCTTCTGCTTCCTCTACAGTAAGAGTTAAGTAAAAGCCAACTAGAAAAACAAGTGAATTACTGTTTCAGGGAGTGTGTAGTTTACAAGCAAAGGACAGGGAGGAACGTTGAAAACTGGAGCAGTTGGGGGAGCCTAGAGGGCCTCTGGTCCACCTGTGGACCTGTGGGTAACTCCCTTTGCATCCAAATGATTGCTCTTCCCTCTCCTTTAAAATTGGTGACTTTTTTTTTCTACTGTTTCTTATTATACTGCCTGAAATTTCTTCCATGAGAAGTTTATTTGAAATAAAGTATATATTTTACAGTGAAGATCTAGCTGAGGAGATTAAGGAGAACACTAAACCATTCAAATAGTATAGCAAGCATCTTTTTATCTATTAATCTCTGGAATTTTTGAGATTAGCCCCTCGGGGGAGTAGGAGGCTGGAGTGGAATGTAGAGCCTGCGGCTGCCTTAGCCCAGGAGGCTGGGCGCCCAGCAGAGGACAGCAGGGCCACAAAGAGGAGACTAGGAAGGACGCATTGCATCCCTTTTTGAAATTTTTCCTGGGACCCCAACAGGGAGGTGAGAAACACCCTGTTCTTTCTTTCTGTTTACGGTTGCAATTTTAGGTGCTCAGGCTTTTCTTTATTATTATTATTATTATTATTTGAGGCAGAGTCTCTTTCTGTTGCCCAGGCTGGAGTGCAGTGGCATGGTCTCGGCTCACTGCAACCTCTGTCTCCTAGGTTCAAGCCATTCTGCTGCCCTCAGCCTCCCAAGTAGCTGGGATTATAGGTGCCTGCCACCATGCCGGGCTAGGGTCTCACCATGTTGGTCAGACTGGTCTCGAGCTCCTGACCTCAGGTGATCTGCCCGCCTCGGCCTCCCAAAGTGCTGGGATTACAGGCGTGAGCCACTGCACCCAGCGTCTTTATTATTTTAGGATGGAAAGAAGGGGCTAGAGGTTAATGTTGGCAAGTGACTTCTCTTCTTGTCTGTGACTCAGTATGTATGTATATGATTGGGTCAGTGAGAGAGAGAGAGAGAGAGAGAAAATGAGAGTATGAGGTTATAGAACGAGTAAATCGTTATTTTGATTTTCTGATAAACTTACAATAAGAAAAATTAGTAGCCATCCCTCACTTTTTCTCTCTGTCCTCTTGAAGACTGTTATTCACTCAGTTTATGGGATAAAGTTTGTTTCAGTATTTCAAACAGCTTGTTCTTTGGTACTTCAGGTTCAGTTTTATACAAAGAAAAGATAGCAATCTTTATAATCTCCAGTTAGCCCTGGGACCTTCTCAGGTGATAGAACTAGATATGCTGCAGGCCCCAGGGAAGGGAGTGGGCCCTGTCTCCTGCCTTCCTTCAAGGGACAGATGGGCTTCAGGAGTCCTTTGAAAGAGGGGAGGCGAAAGCCTGGCCTTCTCTCGTCTCAAACTGGCTCCTGTCATTCAGGAGTACTGGTGGACCAAGGAGACAAAGGGGCTAGGGAGGAGGCTGGAGACGATGCCGATTTACACTAAAGTATGACCATTCATGTGAGCCTTTCTTTCTTTCTTTGTCTGTGAATAATGGAAGGGCAGGAGCCGTCTTTGATTCCCCCTCCATGCCTAGCATGGTGCCGGACACCTGGTAGGCGGGCGAAAGGTGAATTCACTTACGAGTAGCACAGGTCGCCCATTGGACATAGCAAGTGGTAAAGGGTCCTTTTTATTAAGAGGCCAAGCCCTTAGATTTCAATGGGTGTGGATTCTGGAGTGTTGTTTTCAACTCTTAGGAAAGCAGCCTGCTTAGGATTTAGAGCTGGATAACCTGAACTATTCTGCCCTTGCCTCACTGTGTTTCTTAGGACATGTTACTTCTCCCATAGTTTCAGTTTCCTAATTTATCAACTGAAAATAATGCTAACCCTTCGACAGGGTAAATGTGAGAAGATAAAGGTGTGTATGTTAGACTACATGATGATCTAGGAAGTGCAGTGCAAAGCAGGAGTTTATTTCATGCCCCAACTTTGGCACAATGCTCTTGAATCCTGTCACCTAGATGCCTTGCTGCAGCTGCACCATCTTTCGTCTTTCATTGTTGAGTTAAACGTTCAGAGTCTTCGAGAATATGCATTCCTCAGGTCACTTTCATAGCCAGTGTTGTGACATTTCCTGAAGTCTGTTCTTTAGAATGAAGGGAAGGGGGAAAGAGCTGTTTCCTAATAAAAGAAGTTGGATTAATATAGTTAGTAATAAAACAGCAGCCTGCAATTGCAGATAAGGTAACACATTGGATTTTGGAATTTAACCAAGAGTGCTTCTGTCTTCAGGACTCCTAAAATCTGGAACACAGAGGAAAGACAGCTAAAGGGCTCATGACAGTCACACTATTGGCCTAGTATCAGTTTGTGATAAATGTATCCTGTGTGAGAAAAAATTGTATATTGTTGTTGGGCAGATTCATTAGAACAGTGCTCTCTGATATTAATACAAATATAAGCCACATGTATAATTTTAAATTTTCTAGTAGCTACACTAAAAGTTAAACAGATGAAGTTAATTTTAATAATATATTTTATTTAACTCAGTATGTTCAAGATATTCTACATGCAATTACTTTTAAAAAATCATTTATGTTTATTTTTATTTCTTTTTGTTATTAAGTCATTAAAATCTAGTATGTATTTTATACTTATGGCACATCTCAATTTGAGACCAGCTATGTTTCAAGTACTCAATTGCTACATGAAGTTAGAGGCTGCTATAATGGACAGGTAGTTTTATTGTGCTTTTAAGCACTTTCACCTTTTTTGCATGGGACATGTTAAACACTTTAAGCCGTTTCCATTTACATAATAGATACTAATAATAGATTATTAGTATCATCTTTATTCTGAAGAAATGCCGTTTAGTTAGTATCGTGAGCATTGATTACAGACCTTGAAAAAAATTACTGGTTAACTTTTTTTCCTCTGTAAAATGGTATTAATACTGATTTTGAAAAAAGGAAAACAAATAGATTCCATTGTTTGAGAGCTGTCAGACAACTTAAATATGTAGTATTGTTTAATCTTCACCACAGATCTACGATGTAGATATTGTTTGTGTTTTGGCTAGGAGGAATTTGAGCTTCAGAGAGGTCAGATGAACTACTCAAGGTCACACACAGGTAAAGAGGGACAGTCCCAGGACTTGACCTTGACCCGCTGCTGTTCATCACCACATCTAACCATTTTCGCACGTGTCTCAATTCTCACAGCTGTTGCTGTGAACAGTGACAGTAACAATGGTTAACGCCTTATAAATTATACACACTTCTTCAGAAATAGTGTCAGAATGAAAATGACAGTTTCAGTATCATCACTAATGACAGTTGGAAGAATGCATTTTTCTAGTGTAGAGAGGGTACCAGGCTTATTTTGCCTCTTTGACGACAGAATTCATCATTTATCCCAATTACCAGAACAACTCTTAATTTTTAGCAAATGGCTGAGGCCGAGTGCCTGTTCTCTAGATTAAACTACCTGCTTACCTCCTGTGATTGTAAAAGGCTTAGTAAGGCTTATGATCCGAAGGTTCAAAGTTCTCTACTAGATCATCTGAAAATGGGTCTGTGCTACAATAAAAGAAAAATAATGTTGGAAGCTCAAGATATAGGGCTAGAGCAAGATTTTCTTTTTTCTTCACCATTTCTAAATTTTGTTGAAAATGGATTTCAGTTTTACATTTTTATTCTTTTATTGGAACTTTTAAATTCTCCCCATTCTTAATTTATTTTGTGAAGTGCTTTTCAAGCACTTCCCTGTCTTTCTATCCATTGTCACTTTTCTCTCTCTTTTTTTTTTCTTTCTTTTTCCCTCTTTTTGCCTGGGACGAGTTGTGAATAAGATGGACAAATCTCTCTCTCTCTCTCGGCATATATTTTTACTCATCCTTTTATAGTGTGCTTCCCTTAGGGATTTTTGGGTTTTAAAGGACTTTTAAACCTATGCCTTAATTTTCTTCTTTCTACACTTGACCTCAATTATACTATTTTACTATTTTTTTATTTCTCTTGTTATTGTCACTAGTAATTGCATCCATTTTTCCTCCTTTATTCTTCTTTTGTAAAACTTGCATTTCATTATAAAACCGTAATTGTTTAGATGGGTCAAATTCTAGTAAGAAGGTAAATTTTTCTAAGTATAAGCCTTTTATGATATTCTCCAGTATCTCATGTATATGTGCTGCAGAACAAACCCTATTATCATACATTCCTGGTTAATACTGTTTTATTTTGTAAATGACCACAAAGGTTTTTTTGTTTTGTTTTGTTTTGGTTTTAATAGGTGATGACAGTAGGGGATTGGTGCGTGCTTTTTGTAAGAAGTTATTACTGTTGTGTCAGTTAACAATTGCTTCCTTCAATCACTGAACCAAAATGTTTAGGAACTATTTCAGTAATTGACAGTTACAAAACTTAAGTCCCTACATGTTATAGATCCCTGTGCTTTCATGTTATATTTCATATCTAACTGAGCAGTTAATACTATTTTTAAAAGTTAATAGGATCTTAAGTTTTTTCAGTTGACCATAGACTTGAGAAAGATATATAGTTTCTAAGTAATGGAGACTTGATAGCTTATGGAGCAATTGGATTCATTTAAAGATCTTATCTGTGATTCCCAGATGTGTGACACTCAGATGTTGACATTAGGAACTGCACATGGATTTTCAGCATCGAAACTTATGTACACACAGGTATTAGTGGTGAAGTAGCTTATGGCACCATGGACTATATGGCCTTATGTGTGCATATGCTTAAATCATTAGAAATAAAAATCTACCTACTTCCTTGGGCAAAGATTATATGCCAGCATGTAAGAGGTAAAAGCTCTAAATGAGGGCTATTCCTTGCTGGTATGGACTCTCATGAATTAGTCCTATAAAATGCCATTATGCTTGCTTAGGAAGGTTTTACAACTCCTTTAACTACATTGAGGGCAGGAGGGATGTCAGACTTGTTCTTACTTGTATCCCTGCAGCCACTGGTGGTGATACCTGGCACGTAGTAGGTGTTCAGGGAATAAATCCTGGATATATGAATGACTACAAAGATAATTTGGGGCCAGGTGTGGTGGCTTATGCCTGTAATCCCAGCACTTTGGGAGGCCAAGGCAGGTGGATCACCTGAGGTTAGGAGTTCGAGACCAGCCTGGCCAACATGGAGAAACCTCATCTCTATTAAAGGTACAAAAATTAGCCAGGCGTGGTGGCGGGCACCTGTAATCCCAGCTACTCAGGAGGCTGAGGCAGGAGAATCGCTTGAACCCGAGAGGTGGAGGTTGCAGTGAGCCGAGATCTCGCCATTGTACACCAGCCTGGGCAACAAAAGTGAGAGAGAGAGAGAGAAAAAAAAGATAATTTGGAGGATATCTAATTTATATTATTCACTATATGTCCTATATATATTTGGGAATGAACTTGGTAGAAATAAATAAGCATTTCATGTACCAGTAATGGTCACAATTAAAAAATATATCTTGCAAGGCATTGTGTAGCTATCCTAAATCTTCTTCTTTGTTTAAAAAATCAGTCTGCTCCACCCATATCGTATATTTTTAAATAAATCTACACCATGGAGAGTGTATTTGCAATGGACAGTAATACTGCTTTCTTGTTCTCAGGAGTGAACACTGAGTTGTCTTGTGTATGGTATGGTTTGACTTGTTAGACTGTTGTGCAGTCTTAATAATAATTACCATGATCTTTAATGATAACAATTCTTAATGAGTATTATTATTGTTAATAAGGATTATATTTAATAATTACACCTAATACTTATTATCTTTAATAATAATAATTAGCACATGGGAACCAGTTGCACCATTGTATTATCTTGAGAACAAATACCTCAATCTGTAACCCAGTAGTTTGCAGAGCATCTGCTCCCACCCTTGGCTTTCCAGATCAGAGTGAGTCAGGAGGCTTCTAGGGTTGAAGCTACAGGGAGGGGGTTCTGGAAAACTCCTGTGCATTCTATGTGTCAGGCCATACTCCCATCTAGTCATTTCACACAGAGGTCTTCTTTTTGTTGTGAAGTACCTTCACCATGACCATGTAACTTTCTACCTCCCCCATCTGCCTGCTCACCCATTCTTCATAAGTTTTAATTTTTCTTGCATAAAAAGAAGACCTGTAACATACTAATTTGTGTGAATTACATTAGGCAGGGTCCATGTTTATTACTCGTACATTGGTAAAACTTTGATCTTCTTCTGCCTTGGTTATGTTTAGATTTAAGTGCCTGTATGACTTTTTAAAAATAAAAAACAGTTTAAAAAAATCTTTGGTGAATTAAACATTTTTTAGCTTTTCACACTTTGATACAAAGCAGAGAAATATTTCAGTGACAACAGATTTCAACAGATTTTCAACTAGACTAATTTGCTTTATTCTTTAGGGTAGTTTACTTATTTTCTCTGAAAACACAAGAAGAGATACTCCCTTTCCAGTAACTGATGTTAATGTATAAAATAATTTTACATAGGCAAACTTTTGTATTTGGATGTATATTTTGACATAAATGTAAATTAAGACGTTTATGGTCATGTTATTTTCAGGCTAGTTGATAACCTATTTACTAGGATTTAAAAAAACAACAACATGTAAGAGGGACTTATTTTAAATTTCTATTGACTTTCTTGTATTCACATAACAGCTTAGGCCTTAGAATCAAACATACCTCCTTAGTAGGAAGGAGCTGGAAGCTTTGAAATATATATCTAGACAAGAAAATATATTACTTGTACATGTAATATATTTCTAGACAAGAGCAGATCTGATCTGAAAATACTAGTGCTAAAAGTTAATGATAAAACTATAGACATTAAGTGTCTGTACGGTCACCTTCATCTTACCTATGTACCAGGACACCTCTGATTGGTGAAAATGACAGGAATCTAAGGGCTTCTGCCACTGCCCCGGGCAATTCTGTAATAATAGAGGGGGAAAACCCACAGCTTTCCATTAGGCCTATATGACTGAGAGGCTTGTTTAATCTAAACCACTGTCGATCACAGATGAGTGACTTTTATAACTGTCGCTTCCCTTCTCATCGCAGTGACTGAGATTTGCTTTTTAATGTTTGTGTTTTGCTCTTGAATTTTGTCCCTTCAGGTTTGATGATTCCTGTCTTTTGTGTCGTGGAGCAGTTGGACGGCTCTCTTGAGTATGACAACAGAGAAGAACACGCTGAGTTTGTCCTGGTGCGGAAAGATGTGCTTTTTAGCCAGCTGGTGGAGACTGCGCTCCTGGCCCTGGGGTATTCTCACAGTTCTGCGGCTCAGGCCCAAGGTATTAATGCCTCTCCCCTCTCCTCCCAAGTCTCTTGTGTGTCATAATTTGAGGAGGAATATGTTTTCTGAAATAGTTCTCCAAACAAAGGTTGAAGGATAATTGTTAGACTTAGCATTTCCTAGTGAGCAGTAGAATATTTCTTGTAGAAGGACGTGTTTCTTGTTTTCTTGTTGTTTTGGGAAGCATTTGACCAGCACTTCTGGAGCCACAAAATCAACTTGCATTTCAAACTGATCATAGATTTTTGCATTCATAACACTGTTATTTTCTCTAATTAGAGGCAGTGCTGAGATATTTAACTCCTGAGTTATCCAAACTTACAATACATGACTTATAAAGCACTCAGTTTTCCAAAATTTATTTATTGCTTTTGGAAAGAAGCCTGTGGCTTCTGCACTTTGTGATAAGCTTTTAATTAAACAACAACAACAAAAATGGATGCCTCTTATCCTTTTGTATCTTTGAAAACTTTTGTAATTTTGATGCGGTCCATTCAGTTAAAAAATATTGCAGTGTCTTTATGATCAATTCCTTTCACTTATTTAATTAAATATTAAAATTGCATCATTATTTCAGTGTGTATTGTACAATACTGGGGAGCCCATTGTGAGCTTCTGTTGTTTCATTTTGAAGTATAGCTCATTGTTCTTTCATGCCAAAGAATTGACAAAACAAATAACAAAAATTCCCCCCAAACCTTGAGTAATGGAAAAAAAAAAATTGATCTGATGGAATTTATTGTTCTTGTTTTTCAACTGAAATGATTGAATTGTATTGTTTATGATTATGGTTATAACCAAAGGAGAGAAATCCGTAACTTCCAGATCTTAGTTTATATATTAGTGTCCTGGATTACTATCTTTAGTTAACATTTGTGAATATGCCAAGGATGTTTTTTATTTTTTAAAATGAGTTTCTCTTCATATCATTCCTAAGAACTATCAGTCAGAGCCTCATTTATAACAATAAGGATACTATGAGAGATTAAATATTGATATAAAGTTACAGATGTGGTGACCAACGGATTTAAATTCCCAAGCTCTTGAATTTGATTCTGTAAGTAGATGATTGCTTTTTAGGAAATATTTTAAGCATTTAAGTTATACTTTAGTTCAATCAAGAAAGCAACCTGATTGAAATTAGGAATGTTTTCCCAGGGCAGGTAGTACCCTACTAGTTATTGTGAATCCCAGCACAGTCTGAATCCGAGCGCTGGCCAGGCTGGGCGCAGTGATAATAGCTGAATCGTAGAGTCCAGTGCTTTCAAAGCAGCCTGATAAAGGATGATTCATTTCCTTTTTTCCGACAACTTTCCTTCTTGTGTGAGGGATTCACGATTTGATTCTGAGCAAATTGCATACTGGGCACCATTGCTTCTATGTCATGCTATGCACCTAAATGAAATAAAAGAATCTCCCTTCCCTTCCCCCCACAAACTTTTCATGCCACTTTAGGGATATTTTTCTCTGAATGTAAAGGTCATTGTATCCCACTGCTTGCACCCTGGTGTGCCAGCTTCCTGTTTGACAGGGCCATCCATCTCAGTTAGCACAGCCGTTCAGCGCGTCGAGAGCTCACATGTGGAACACAGAGCACTAAGTGGCCAAGATTTGATTCTTGGCACATGCTGAGGGAAGGGGCTCTCAGGAAATTTGCACTAGGGAGCCACACTATTCCTTTCAGGGATTTGGACTAAGAATTCTACTCACCAAGGTGAGATATATGAGCAGATAAATGTCATCTACCGTGGAGGATTATTAAACAGGGGACAAGTCAAAAGTGATTATTTGCCTCCTCAAAGTTTTTGAATATTAAGGCTAAAATGCTAAATATTATACTATTTATAGGTTGAATCAATATTCCTATGGTACTCTAGAGTACAGATACACTTTATAGGTAAGCAAAGATTTTATCTCTCGGTCTTATACTGTAATCTCACAAAGGAAAAAAATCAGTTTATTTTAAATTAGGCTGCCGATCTGTGTTTTGGGGAAATGGAAAAAACTTAGAATTGTTTACTTTGAAATAAATGTATTAGATCATTGTCTTAATTCAGATCATTAAAAGTATGCGGTTTGCTGCATGTTTATTATAGACCAAATAGTATGCATGGTAAGACAGGTAATTCATATGCTGGACAAACAGCAGCGTGTAAGAAAGATAGAAAAGGAAGTAGAACAAAATATGACTTTTGATGACTGAAGGCATGAGGTTTTATAGGGGTAGTTTTTTGTTCATTTTTGTTTGGCTTTGTTGTTCGTTTCATGTTTATGTAATTCCTCTAAGATGAGGACTTGCGGGACTTCCTGGCAAATCCATTTAAAGCAAAGAAACGGCAGTGTTCTTGAATCTCTTTTTCATATGCTGGAAAGGTTGGGCAGAACTAAACTGCAAAGATAGTGGGTTGCTTTAGCCATTTTAAAAATCAAGACTCTTGAAATACAATTTTTCATTTTGATGTGACCAGAAAAGAGTTTCGGTAATTGAATTGGAAGAATATTTCAGATTGCCTGTAAAGGAGGAAATACATTAGCAATGTCATTATTTGGAATGGTCCTCAAGTCCCAATGACAGGGCAGCAGGTCCATGATCTTGTAAACATAGGATAGTCATTTTCTTTTTCTCAGAGGGTATTCCCTCCAGGTGAGTTGAATTTTTAGTAAGAAAGAATATTTGCTTCTAAAGAATGATAGAAATTCTACTAAAATGGGGTTTAGGGATTTCTTTCCCTGTGTTAAAATAACCTTTATTTGAAGGCTAGATATCAGGACCTAAGAGAGAATAATGTAGAATGATACTGTTATAAACCATGGTAACTGTGTTTCTAGCTGACCCATAACCTCCATTTCCCAGTGCACATACTGTTAACTCTGATTCTCAAGGATATGAAATGCAGGATTCATCAGACTTGCTGTTTTGCATATGTAGAAAGCCGAAAACTGGCAGGCCCTTTGCTTGTACCAGAATAGCTGGACTAAGGTCTAATGAATGGCAAGCGCACTTTATACTATATGTATGATGGGCCGTGAGTACATGTCTCTGCATTAAAAGTCTTTTGGAAGAGGCATGTTAATCCAGGGTACTGCTGCTACTCTGGGAACTGCCCCATTCTCCCAACTTAAAACTCACCACTTCCTTTACTATTCTTTCTTCTTTCCTTTTCATCCTTTCAGTTCTTCCCCATAAGGCTTTTGGCAGTAGCCATGGAGCTCCCTACACTGTCCAGAGAGTTCTGGAGCCCACTGGTTGAGTAGCTATTCATTCATGTTGGCAGTGTGAATGGTGGGCTTTGGGAGGCAGCCGTGATGGCAAGATGATGCCTCACTGTGCTTGTTTGATTTAATTTGTAAGTGGGCATTTTATCTCTCCCCTACTTTCTGTTAATTTTAAAATACGTTTTAAAATTAACTGTTGATTAATTAAATTAAATTAATTTATTTATTTTGAGGGAGTCTCACTCTGTCACCCAGGCTGGAGTGCAGGGGCGCAGTCTTGGCTCACTGCAACCTCTACCTGCTGGTTTCAAGCGATTCTCCTGCCTTAGGCTCCCAAATAGCTGGGATTACAGGCGCCTGCCACCATGCCTGGCTAATTTTTGTATTTTTAGTAAAGATGGGGTTTCACCATGTTGGCCAGGCTGGTCCTGAACTCCTGACCTCAGATGATCCGCCCACCTCGGCCTCCCAAAGTATTGGGATTATAGGCATGAGCCACTGTGCCCAGCCAACAATTTTATTTTAAAACAAATGTGCTTAACAAATAAAGAAGCAAAAATCCTTTCTGAATGGATTTTTTTAAGGTCAAAATTATATGTTTAAGAAGGGTATATTAATTGTCACTGTTTCTTATTTATATTGGAGTAATTACATTCATGCAGTCATTTTAAATGATGTTTCTAAAACACAGAAAAAGTGTCTTTAATAAATGTTATGTGAATCAAGCAGGGTGCCAAGTACATTCTCAATGATATAAAATTCCACATATATGCATGGAAGAAAGACAAAGGCAATGTATTAAAATAATCAACAGATTAGGTGATGGGATTATGTGGGATTTTCTTCTTTTTCTAATAAAAAAAGTAAATATCAAATTTTACTTCTTTCATGAATTAATTGAATAAATGGGAAGATAATTATGTCTATCTTATTCCCCAATTTTGATAAGCTGTTCACTTTATCCCTAATTTATCCATAAATGTGAAAATTTATACATGATACCGATGCATTTCTATTTTTTCAGTGGAAGTTTAAAAAAAGAATCAATAAATCATTAATGAGCACCTGTGACGTATAAACCAAGGGATTTCTTCGAGTCGGTTTTTTACTTTTTGAGACAGGATCTTGATGTATATCCCAGGCTGCAGTGCAGTGGCACAATCATGGTTCATTGCAGCCTTAAACTTTTGGGCTCAAGCAATCTTCCTGCCTCAGCCTCCTGAGTAGCTGGGTGGCCCTGCCACCATGCCCAGCCTAATTTTTACTTTATTTTTTGTAGAGAGAAAGTATCCTTATGTTGCCTTAGGTGATTCTCCTGCTTCAGCCTCCCAAAGTGTTGGAATTAAAGGTGTGAGCACGATGCCCAGGCAATTCCTAGAGCTTTAATATAATGCATGGTAACAATTGAGCAGTTACTATATGTTGGGCACTGTTCTAAGAGATTTAAATGTACTGACTCATTTAATTCTTATAACAGACTTTTGAAGTAAGTTATACATTTCCCATTTCACAGAAGAGGAAACTGAGGCAAAGAAGAGTAGGGGAGTCACTTTCCCAGAGGCACAGGCTGGTGGGTGGAAGAACTGAAATCTGAAGTCCATTGATCTATCTCTAAATTCAAGGTCCTTAACCACACAGCTGTCCTGTGAAAAGTCTGATTGCCAGCACTTGCTCTTTACTTTTGGACATAAGCCCTAAAAGGTAGGACTTTTTGCATTAGGTGATTACTAAATACATGCTGATTATATATATTTGATAATGATGTTTATATATTTCATTTCCATGATGAAATATATAGATACTTTTTCAAAGTAATAGAGACAGACTTCATTAAAATTTAAAAGCAAACAAAAAGCCAGACCTCATAGAATTGTCATGTACTGAAGCCAACTTCTAAAACTAAATACTTGTAGAGGGCCTATAGTAGGTTGAGCATTTCAAATACATAATTCTTGCTTATGTGACCAAAATGAGTCCTGATACAAAAATAGAACATATTCCTAATCTAGAAGTTTCTTATCAGACTTACAAATGTTTTGTCAGTGTTGATCTGAACCTCATCTACTTGAAGGCATTGTATGTAGAAAGCAGAATTTCCATCTATGAACTGGAAACAATGACAAGAATAAAAAAAGATTTAAAACCAAAATACCAAGGATATTTTTATAAAAAATGAATGCCTTTATTATCGCTTTATTATTCATTTATTTATTATATATATTTTTCAATGTACTATCTCTTTACAGTGTACTATTGGAAGATCTTTACATAGAAGCTAATTTCAAGGCAAATTTTAGTGTTAGAAATAAATATTCTTTCAGTTTAAATTGTTCAGTGTTTGAAATGCTCTGCTCTTAAATTCTCTAAAATCATTTTTTATGGAAACATGCAACATATACAAATTCGAGAGACTTGGTATTAAATATTCATGAACTCCTCATCTAGGATCAACAATTAGAAATTCATGGCCAATCCTGTCTTGTCTCTGTCCCTACCCGCTTCTCACCCGCTCCCCCACTGGATTATTTCAAAGTATGTGCTAGATATTATATTTTATCTATAAATATTTTAATAAATATCTCTGAAAGATAAAGACTATTATAGAAAACATAAACCACAATACTATCATAACTCCTAAAAAAAGGTAATTCTTTAATTTCACATTCAGTAAAGATTCAAATTTTCTTAATCATTTTGTGATTTTTTTTAGTGTTGCTTTATTCAAATTAGGAGCCATAGAAATCTATAAATTGCACTTGGTTGATGTGTCCCTTAATTTTTTTTTGAATCTATAGGTTATTCTTTTACACTTAAAAACATTCTTTTCTGAAACTTAGATTTGCTGCTTTAATTCAGAATTTTTGTTTGCTAAACTTAATGAAAGTCCTAGTCCTATAAATTCCTTCAAATACTATGATTTTAAATAAGCAATTAGTGGCTGTGCACGATGACTCATTCCTGTAATCCCAGCACTTTTGGGAGGTTGAGGTGGACAGATCCCTTGGGGTCAGGGGTTTGAAGCTAGCCTGGTCAACATGGTGAAACCCCATCTCTACTAAAACTACAAAAATTAGCTAGGCGTGGTGGCAGGTACCTGTAACCAATTCCAGCTACTCAGGAGGCTGACGCAGGAGAATCACTTGAAACTGGGAGGTGGAGGTTGCAGTGAGCCAAGATTGAGATAGTGCCACCGCACTCCATCTTGGGCGACAGAGACTCTGTCTCTAAATAAGTAAATAGGTAGATAGATAGACAGACAGATAGATAATTAGTAAGCACAGTCATAATCTTGGAAAGGAATTCAGAAATTCACTTTGTTTCCTTTTTTCTTTTTCTTTTCTTTTTTCTTTCTTGTTTTTTTTCTTTTTCTTTTTTTTTTTGAGAGAGAATGGTTAAAAGATATATGTTGTCTGGAGCCAAAAGGTTTTTCATGCTCTGAAAGTTTGACATTTTCCCTAGTGAAAATATTTAAAATGGTCCAGGTGTGGTGGGGTCACGCCTGTAATCCCAGCACTTTGGGAGGCCAAGGTTCCACCTGAGCACCTGAGGTCAGGAGTTCGAGACCAGCCTGGCCAACATGACCAGATGGCCAAACCCTGTCTCTACTAAGAATACAAAAATTAGCCAGGCATGGTGGCGCACACCTTTAATCCCAGCTACCCTGGAGGCTGAGGCAGGAGAATCACTTGAACCCAGGAGGAGGAGGTTACAGTGAACTGAGATCATGCCACTGCATTATAGTCTGGGCAACAGAGCAAGACTGCATCTCAAAAAAAAAAAAAAAAAAAAAAAAAAAAAATCTTGTCTCGCTTTCTCTGTTTCTTCCTTTCACTCTCTCTCTTTTCCCTACTTTTTCTTCTTTCAACATTAAATGTTTGGGAGACTTTCAGCAGTTTTTTTCTTTATAAGGGCAATGTTGAAAAAAGATACATATTTAGAAATTTTAGGCCTTGGAGCTAACGTTTAACAGAAAAGCTGCTTTTTAAAAAATTCTGTGGTTCCCTAAAGAGAGCTGAAAATACTACCCCAAATTGCTGTTAACTGTGTCTCAGCCCTCATTAGAGCTGGATAGGCCGCAATGTAAAACACTATTTGGAGGACACAATTCTTCAACAGACCCCATGCTCTCTCCTCCTCTGCTATATAAAATTAAATATTCATACATATGTATGTGTGTACATATACATGTTCATATGCACACAGTGAAACTTGAAATACTAATTAAATGCCAGTGGTAAAATAATGCTCACCTTATTTCCTCATCCCAATACATAGTTAAGATTGAATATCTAATATAATATTTATAGTTCCATATTCCTTATATTTGTTTATGTTGGCATAAATATGTAACATATATAGATATATAATAATGGCTCACATGAAGGTCAACTGATGGAAATATTGTTTATATGTAAATTTGTAGAGGGTGAAGACTCTATCTAACTTGATTTTTGGGATGCCTAACAGTTGACTAGGTAGTGCTTGATAAGCTGTTGAGGGCAAGAAATGAATGCATGATCTCACTTTACCTCTGACCTTGCAATTTCTACTTGAATGCCCACTAAAAAAAATCCTATCAGTGGAAATAATTCATTTAAAAGTGTAGCTCATTATTTCCTCCACAGTGTGGGAAGTATTTAGCCGTGTTTTCAGTTATCTGTTTTGTTCGGGATGATAGGCCATGGTAGCAATTAACTTTGATATATTTTTTAAACTGCCCAAAGTCCTTCTTCTCCAGAGTGTAGGCATTAATGCCTATGACCTGGAGGGGACTGGTCATCTGAGACATTCATGTAAAATGATCCAGGTTAAACCGACTAACCCACAGATATATGCAACCTTTAATAATTAAGGTATGTCTCATTAAAATATATAGCTTCTAGGAGTTTCAAGTGTGAAACCTAGAAGCCTAAAATTGGTGGTACTGTGATATGATATATATCATGTTTAATTTTTTATTCTGCTCACCTTTAAAGCATAACTATCTTTTATGAATTTATAGATTTTAAATGCAAAATAGAGTTGTTTGCTGAATACCTAGGTTTGTTTGTGTTTTAAGAAGATGAAGAAGATGTAGTATAGATTTCATTCAAGGAACTCATTTGGTAAAAAAACACATTCATTAAAGCACTTAAATTTTTCAATAGTGCTGTTACTTTTTTGGTACATTCTTTACATTTAAACTTCTCCATTGATATAACTCCTAGTTTTGATGCTATACCATTATTTTCCAACTCTAAGTAAAGTCTATTTTGGCATTCATAATGGACAGTAAAAAGTCTTGGCCACAGAGCATTTTGTAATATTAAAATGCTTTTTAAGAAATTCCCTGCTTCCTGTTTTGTCTTTTTTTCCTTTGAAAAAGATTTCTCATCATCTGAATCTTGTAATTTCAGTTAATTATTTGCAAAATTGTGAAATTTCAGAATTGTAGGTCTTTCACTTCATATGTTAGTGTATATTTTACGTTTTAATACTTTGTTCAAATTTTCTTAGATACAATGTTACTGTATTTTTACATTCCTATGGGATCCCAGTTCCATAACTATTCATTTATCTCTGTGGTATCAGTAAGTATTCAATTTATTTATTACTTAGTTCAAATAGCTTGGCACATAAGTGGGACCCAGAGCTGTTAGGGACTTCCTCTGCAGTATGACAGAAGAAGAGCTCAGTGGTGGTTTTGAGAGGCAGGGGTGAAAAGTGAGCATTCTGCTGGCTGTTTGGTCACAGTTGGGCACCTTGGTTTGGTTTCCTAGGTGCCAATAGATTTTGCGATGACTGTGATGAGCAATTAAAACCCAGCACTTTGAAATGCAGGTTTCTTTTGATGGCAGCTTGGAGAGCTCTAAAGGGTCTTAAGTCAAGGCTCTAGAGTACGTGCCACTTGCTTGCTCAAAAGCAGTAATTGGCAAAATTATTTTTGTGTCAATGAGAGAAAACACAAAGGTTCTTCCTTTATCCGTCTGCCTCTTTTTGGTTTGAAGAAATATCACTCAGGACAGAATCGCAAATCTGTGCTGCTATTTTACAAGCTCGTTACTCAGGTTGGAAAAGATCGCTGTAGGCTATATGCAAATCAGACAGTGCTGAGGTCCCCCTTAGTTTCCAGATTGAGCTCAGCAGAGAGATAATTCTGAGGTACTCTTTCTGTCAGTTTTATAAATCAGAGAATAGGATGCTGAAAATCTCCTAGAACATTTAAAACCTCTGCCCTCAATGATTTGGCTGCTCAGGTCTAATAATCTCCCTGGTAAAAGCCTACCATCATGGGAGCTGAGCTAAGAGGGCAGCATGTTCTTTATTGAAAGCTCTCACCAGCCTTGCCAACTTCAAATGGTGGTTCTTCTTGAGAATCTATGCCGCAGAGCCATGGTAATAAATAACAATTCTAAATGTCTTGTTTTATTACTATGAATACAGTGATTCCTTAAGGGGGTGAAGAGACTTCTTTAAAGGGGGCCTATGTTAGATAATCTGCAATGAAAGATATATCAGAATTGCATGAAAAAATCTTTCCATTCATAGATTTTTCCATGCAATTCTGATATATCTTTCTTTAAAGATCTTAAAATTAAGATCTTTTGCATTATTGAAAGATAGGTGGTTGAGTTTTACTACTCTCACTTGGCAGAAAGGAAAACTATTAAGAAACTTTAAAAGAGCACACCTGGAGGCTCTGGTTCTCTAGCATCATATCATTTTATTCACTCATTTAACAAATATTTTTCGAGTATCTATTATGTGTTAGATGTTCTAGGTGTTGAGACACAGGAAAGAGCCAAATACATAATGTCTCTGCCCTCAAGATACTTACATTCTTGTATGTAAGGGAGATAGAATATAAGCAATTCAATATGTAATAAAATGCTTATTTTGATCCTGTTCTCTCCATTTTGTCTAGAAATAGGGTTTTGGAAAACTTAGGCTTCTGGAAAGAAGCTACTTAACCAGAACAAAATGACAGGTTTTGAATATGTTTTGAGAATTAAAACTAAAATGATATGACACTAAAAGGGTTAAGGTTCAGCTCTCTGAATTATTGAAAAAATTACTTACATGGACTAACTCATGTTTGGAATAGGATAAATGTAACATTGTTAGAATTAGCTTATATTAAGTCATGGTTTTGCTTTTGTGAGGGAAACTGAAGCTTTTACATAACAGACCTATTATGGATATAATAAAATTTGTTAATATATTTATTGAGTGCTTCTTAGGTACCAGGCACTGTCCTAGGGCTTAACATTTACTAACGCATTCAAGCTTATAGTAACCCCGTGAAGTACGTAATATTATTGTCCGTATTTTACCAGTGAAGAGGCTGAGGCTCAGAGAGGTAAATAGCTTAACCAACACCACAAACTGGCTTCAGAAAATGTGTACTTAACCAGTATCCTGTTTAGTGGCGTTGTATTTCTAATCTGTCAATTGAGTCCAGAATCCAAGCGAATAGTAATTATACCTTACAGGCATAAACCAAAGATTGACATTTTCAAATTGATAACTTAATGAAGATATGTATTTTTAAATTGAGTGGGGAGCTTGTTTTGAACCTAAATAACAAAATTGAACTTGCTATCATGGATGGCATTTTATAAGAACCTGTTTTATTAGACTCTATTTTTGTATATTTGTATATATAAGCTCCTTATAAACTTAGAAAGTTTAAATTTTTTTTCTATTTATAAAGTGTAATACTTGTTAATTACAAAAAACCAAAAATTTTTAGAAGTAGAAACAAGACAAAATTCTCTCATAAACCAACCATTCTAGAGATAAAAATAGGTAATATTTGGGTTACTTCTCTTTGGTTATAGTTCTATGCATACTTTTACATAGTGGAGGTCAGATGTATGCAATATTTTCACTTCTAGTTCTTACTTAACATTATAATGTATAACTTCCATAGTCTGTATTATTAATTTTAATACTACATAACAGTGAAGCTTTGGATTTTCAAATCAAATGAGAAACATTAGTTTTCTCTTGATTATCTATTAATGGAAGGATTTAGTAATAGTCAGTAAATTAGGAAGTGTTAAGTGCAGATACTATACCCAGCACATGCTGGGCAATCAGAGTAATTTATGTCAACATTTATGTGCAGATACAGTTGTTCTTTGAAAATAAATTTATTTTCATTTTTCATTGCAGGTGCAAGGCCAGATTTTTTTTTTAAACTTTTTTGACATTAATGTTCATTTGGCTTGCTTTCTTATCTTTGCCTGTAAAGAATTAAGTGTTTGTTTTTAATGTGGAAGAAGGCTATAAAGACACTGTGTCATTTAAGAAACTTCAGTTAATTGATTTCATATTTTGTTTTTGTAATAGTCTTGTTCTTACCCACATTCTGTTCATGTTCCTCTTTACAAAACATATACACAGTATTGTGTGGGTTAGTTACTGATTGCTTACTAGTTTCACGATGACAGTCCTGTGTTAAGATGTTTTTTTGCCCAGGACTTAGTAACTCATGACAGTTTGTCCATTTGTTAGTCTCTGTTTTTTGCTGTGTGCAGTAGGATGGAGATTTTATGAAAGAATCTTTGGGGAAACTCTGAAGGAAGGTTTTTTCTATGTTTGAATTGCTTGAGAACAGCCCATTATTGGAGGTGGGGAGTTTGTCTAACAAATCATGAAATCTCCCATGTTTGCTGGAGCAATGGGTTGCAATCCTTTTTGGTTGTTTGTTTCTGTGGGACCTCAGGTCCTGCTGGGCATGGAAGAGAGATAAGCATCCCTCTGTCTCCCTTCTGCATTGTATAATTCTAACGTGACCCAACTTCTTTTCATAGTCTGTCTTGTAGCGTAGCAAGTATGAGATGGTCCTAGCTGGAACCTATTTGAGCACCTACTCTGAGCCTTTTTCTAATAGTGTCATTGGCTCCATTCTGATTGTCTCCCTTCTGAGTGTATGTCTGGAGTCATGAGGCTCATATTGAGGCCTATCCTCAGATATTGGGATCGTTCTCTTCCTATGTGAGTTATGTTGGTAGTCCCAAGATAGAAGTATTTGTTTTCAGTAAATATTTACCTGGGTTTTCATAATAGATATAATTGGCTAGCATTTATATAACTCAAATTATCTATTAAAATATATTCATGTAACCACAAGTATCAATTTATATGAAAAATATTAGTTATGAAACCAATGTTTCATAATTAAATAAGTATATAATAAGTGTACGAATCAGATATCTATGTAACATATTACATTATAATTTGCTATGTTCCTTTTTTACTTGTGACTCCCACTAGGTATTAAAATGCACCCATTTTCACTTTAATGCAATTAAGATCATCAGTTGCTTTTCCATCTTACTTATTAAGGGGGAATTTCCTGTTGTGACTAATGACAAGATTATGAATTTGTCTGAGTCTCTTGGCATATATTAATTTAACCAGGTAAATTAAAAGGAATAGGCCCAACCCTGCTGTAAATCAGGGGATTAAAACATTTGGGGTGGCACATTCTACCAGGAGAATGAGGTGTCACTTAGTACTCAGTAAGGGATGCTGGCCACGTTGTCTTGGAGTTCCCTAAAATAACCAATTTGTCATCCAAACAAGCACCCACCAGTAGGATGTTTTTTTCTCGTCTCCTATGGGAATGCCTTAAGACATAGTCTTAACTAGATTTTTATGTCCATTTAATTCTAAAAACAACAAAAAAAGAGTGGTATGGGTATTGTTGCTAATGATAATGCTAGGAAATGTAGAGCTTACTATGTGTGAGGCACTGTTCTAAGTGTGTTACACATGTTAAATCATTTAATGTTCGCAAACTTCGTGTGGCATAAGTATAATTATCTTCACTTAACAGCTGAGGAAACTGAGGCACAGATGGGCTAAGTGACATACCCCAGGGTACACAGCAAGTGAGTGATGGAGCCAGGACCTAAATGTTCAAACCCAGGCATTCTGTTTCTTGAGACGGTGGCTTAGCCACCACACTCCTCTGCCTCCCCAGGGCATGATTAAGACATTGTTGTAATAGTGGGTTATCATTAAGAATATGAATAAAAGTCCCCGTAAGGCCTGTAAGGCCTGACCTAATATAACTAGATTAACTCATTAAAATGCTAAATATTTCTCTCTCTTTTCTTTCTTTATTTATTTTTTCTTCAGGGGGTGGATTGGGAGGAAGGGAGAGAGGAAGAGAACTTCAAAGACATTACAAATGCGTTCTACTTAATCTGAAATACTTTGATGCTTCTGGAAAAGTGAGATGATTTAATTTCGTATATAATTGCATGAGGAATTATAAATTATGTTTTCTGAAATACCTATGACACGAAACCACAAAATGAACAGATAAAACTGATTTGTTCTCTGACAAATCAAGATATATGGCAGTGTTTTCATTACAAGTGCCGTTTGTGCGGAGGGAGCAGCTGAGTATGCTACAAGATGACAGGAACCGTTCCCAGGCGGCACTGCTTTCACATGGACATCCCGAGGTAATTTATAACCCATGCTAAAATTTTTTAAAAACATGCTGTCAAGCAAAGCCAAGGTTGAACTTCTAAAGTCATGGAATGCAGATACATCTTTCTAATTGACCATGTTTAGCATAAACTTACTCCTTAGAAATAAGTTGTTTTATTCTGTGGGGAGAATGGACTATTTTCAAGGCACTAGGAGTGCCATTTAGAAAATTATCTCTCTTAGTGCATTTAATAGTTTCCTGGAAGATATGTGTTGACTTCTGCTGGAGGGTAATATATTCATAGTAAAACTGACTAAGGATTCTTTTTACTTCCCACTGGCCTAAAAACAGTGTGTTCTAGGCCTCTGTGGTGGTGGAAGGTGAAGACTCAAAATATGGATGTTGTGAGTTGAAGCACTTCTCAAAGGACCTGTGTCCCTAAGCTGCCACAGTCATTTATTTGTCTTGAATTTTAAAAGGGCTTTGAAATGTGTGGAACCAAAATAGTTCTGTTTGTAGTACTGGTGATTCTGGGAAAATGAGAGCAAGGTCGTCTGTGTGAGAGAGAGCTGATGTGGGTCGATTACCAGTGGCACTGTATCGTGTTGGTTTTGTTCTGCAGTGATGGGTTTCTCACTGAGCTGCCCAGAATCACTCACTGGATGCCTTGCGGGATCGATGACATTTGATTTGTAATGAGTGGGCAGGAACGGGAGTGGAGACCAGATCTTTGGGTCAAAGAGGGAAAGCAGGAACTTCATACAGCAGATCATAGTCTGTTTTGCATCTGATTCCAGCCTGGTGAATTCCCACACACAGGGGTCATTATTCTATATAACTAAGACTTGTATTAGATGCTTTATGTAATGCTTTCTTTTTGGGTACATTTTCTAGTATGTGTAACAAAACATTGGCTAAAAGTGTTTATTTAATAAGAGTTAGAATTTACTAAATCAAATCAAACAAATTGAATTGTACAAAAATGTTTGGATGTAGAAACAAACCAGGTTAAGATTTGAAAATAAATGCACACTTTATATTAGTTTTTAAAATAAAATTAATAAACTAATAAAATGTGAAAAACATTTTACATTAGTTTTTAATATAATTTAATTTTAAATATAGTGAAGCGTAGATGGTGAAGAGCAAATTGATTGACTAGTTTCTTTCCCCTAAGAAGTGGATAAGCAATTGATCACGGTGGCTTCGCTCACTTAGCAGATCATTGGCCCTCTAGTTCTGTGTCTTTTACAATCTGGCTCTGATTGAGGGCATTGTTGTATAGTGCAGTGGTTAGGTGTTGTGGACTCTGACTGCTGGGCTTTTCATCTTGGTGCTCCCCACTTCGCAGGTCTGTGATTCTCTGCCTCAGTTTCCTCTTCTATAAAATCAGGGTAGTAATTATAATTCCTCCCTTGTAGGGTTGTTAGGAAGATTAAATGAAACAGTCCAAATAAAGTGCTTTACATTGCCCTTGACACAGGGTGAGGGCTGAATCATGTTAGTTGCTGCTGTAATTCCTGTTGTTGTTATTATTACTTTGCAATGCAGAAGCCAGATACAGTGTGTTAATTTCTTTTGTTTTCTGTAGCTTCAGTTCGTATGAGCCCTCATTCTGAGATACCGGATGTGAAGTACCAATATTAAATTTTCTTAAGGTATAGGAAAACTAGGTCTTCTGGTATTCATGTTTTTAAATCGACAATACCCTGTTCCATGACTGTGTCAACTTAGAAGAATGTTATTTTCTTTTTCGTGGATAAATTGTTCTGCACTACATTGCTTCTTTCCCCTTTTCTTCAGAGTACTTAAGATATTTGCACAGGCTGACAATATAATAAAACTTCCACCCCCATCATCTGGTTAAAATTGTGTATTTAAAAAAATGAAATATCCTTGACTAATGACAAATGAAACTTTAAATATTCACTGATAGCTTTGTAATTAGTGAGTTATAGTCTCAGGACAAATGTTTTTTCTGTTCCTTTGTTTTTCTTCTTAAAGTTCTAAATATTGAGTTACCTCAGTACAAATGCAGCTTGACTACAGTGAAGCCATTTTATTTAATCCAACTCTTCCCACAGTCATGTTGAGAAAACAGATGATTTTCCCTTCCATTCCTCCTCTGAAATAGTTGCTCATATCTTTTCTCTTCTTCTCAAGTGGTTCCACTTGTGGAACTGCCTCAAAGCAAATCTGGGGCTATGTGGAGCAGAAGGGATGTAAATGATTTCCTCTGGGGACGCGTTGTCAGTAGGTATTTGTATGCTGGAAAATGTGAATGTAATGAGAACTGAACTTGTCACTCTTGAATCATGGTTCCTTTTTATCCTCTCTCCTAGAGCATTTCACAGGAGGTAGCTTCATACTGAATTCTATTATTTTGGTGCACTTTTACCTGGCCTAAATGATCATGGCTTTAAAAAAAAAGGAAATGGTGATATTTGTATGACTTAAGTGCCCAGCACACCTAAAGATAGCAGGTCTTGTTATGTTATAGTCAGATGTGTTACAGCATAATGAAATTAGCCTGTAAACAAGGCAGTGAGAAATGAAATGGAGGGGAATTCAAAAGTAGTAGTTTAATTTATTCTGTTTTATTGACTTTTTCTTCACCTCTCCAGTCTTCTACTTGACTGTTTCTCTTCCTTTTCTTAGTATTTAAACCCCTCCTGTCTTCCTTGATTTTTGAGCAAATTCTATTCTTAAAAAAAAATTACACATGAATTACCTGTGGTAAAACATAGCATTTGAAGAAGACCTCTCTCCTGCCAACTAGTAGATGTGTGGTCCCACTGTGTTTTTGGTGTGTTTATTTTAATATTAGAATTACCAACTGAAAGCTAATAATACTCTAAGAAAAGTATAATTATGAAGGTAAATCTGTATCAAAAATTGTGTGGTGTACCTCAAGGTCAAATATAATTATTAGTGGATAGTCTGTTTGATAATTACCCATTCATAGATTTGTACATAATGTTTTCAAAATTGTACATTTTAAAAATTCATTCAGTTTCCCACAAAGTGTAATCCACTAGATCATAAACAAAATAACCTCCTTTGGTATAATAGAACCACACCTATATGGAAATAACTGAAACACACCAAAATAGAAATATAATAGTCCTTGTGCAAAATATTGTAATGTAACTTCTGCTGAGTCCTGGGTCCAGTGGTTCTACTTTTCCTTTCCTTAGTACTCACCCCTGCTGAGGCCAATGCATTTGACAGCTACCTCTGTACCCTGTGGCCCTTGGCAGTGGCAGTGAGGGCAATGATGATGCTACAAGTTGGCACACAGGCTTGGTGGGGCTGAGGACAACTTTACAGAGAAGGACAGCTCATATGGAGTGGTACTGGCCCTGGAGGATACCCGCAGAAGTCTCGGAGAGCAGGGTGGAGTATCATGCCAGGAAAGAGAAGGGCTGGACCAGGAGGGTCACAGTGCAGGTGCCCCAGATCTAGCTTCTAATCATAGAGCTTTGCGTGGCCACAGTAGACCCTTGTGGGAAGGCATTAGAGAGACTACGGGCCAGGGGTCACTCACCAGGCACAAACTCATTGGATAAATCAGGGATTTAATCATTTAATCAAACTTCTGATGAATGAAGTATCCACTTTCCCATCAAATTAAATAACTCATCTGCAGTATTCTAATGTAATTTGGATATCCATATATGTTATCTTAATGTAAACTCAGTTATGTTTTACCCAGGATGCATCATTGGTATTAAATTCTTCTTACAGCAATACAATTTTAAACATGATATTATACATAGCAGCTAATAAGTTAAAACAATACTATATAGCACTTTAAATGATTCATATGGCTAATGATTAGCGACTTATTCTTGGACAGTTATACTAATTTATGACTTGGTCTCCATTTCAATTAATTGTATACAACAGTTACTTTGTTTTAGTCATTTTGAATGGTTATTTCTTTGAGACTGTGGCCACTGGTCAGATAACAGGCTTACAACTATTCTCTTCCTGAAGATAATTTCTTCCTTTGGGACTGTAGTCACACATATGTGAAGTATGTGTTATAAGCCTGTACTGTGGAGGACCCAGTGTTTCTTGCTTTGGGCCCTATATTTTAATACACACATTATTATGGCGCTCATTCTTATGTTGTTTTGTTTTTTAGGTTGTATTTAAATTATGTAGTCTCTGTTGCACTCATTCTGTAAACTTTTCCTTCTTTTATTTTCCCCGATGTTTTGCAACCTGAACTTCATGCTGCTTCAGTGCTGCATGTGGGGTGGCCTTTGCTTTATGGGAAGGCTGCCGTTTTGCCTTGTCCTGGCTGTCTGTCACGGCCTGCTGCCCGTTCACCCCCTCTTGCACACGTGCCAGGGATCATTCCTGGAGGGACAAGTGTTGCTGTCAGATCCCAGTGAGACCTTGCTCCCAGTCATTGTTTTGTCTGTGATCCTTGGGGAGAAGAGTGTCCGGCTCTAGGTTTTTCTGAAGGAGAAGCCACATGGTGCTTCGAAAGGAAAGTCTTTTGCAGACTGGGGCCTGTGACAAGCAGGAGAGGCTGGCACTGGAGTCTTGAGTGAGCGCTTTGACACACCGAGTCACAGCCCATTATCACTTGTTCTGGTGTCAAAACAATGCAGCAGTTTGAACTGCAGCTCAGCTCACTCCTGCTGTCGCACAAGCTCCCTCCTAAGTCATTAGAGTGCTGGCATGGACTCCTTCCGGATCAGTCAGAGATGCATTAGGAGAGGGGGAAGTATTTATTAATTCAATTTAATAAGTGACTATTAATCATCTGCTGTGTATCGGGCATTGCCCTGGTGGGGGGGTGGATGGGGAAAGAGGAGAGTTCCTGTACCAGTACAACAAGATCCCTGACCTGAAGGTGCCCTTGCCCACAAGAGAACACAAGTACAGTGGCTATCGTGGAGACAAAATTGCTTTGAAAATTCAGAAGAGGGAGAAATCTAATCAGATTGAAAGGATCAGTTTAGATGGATGAGGGAGGTGATGTGTGAGAGGGGCCTTGACAAGACTGCAAGATTTTGATGGGCAGAGAGAAGGTGAGACAGACAGTTGGCAGTGAGTTCTGCTTGGCTGGCATGCAGGATATGTTTAAGAGGTATCAGGACTCAAGAATCTATTGTAAAGTACCTTGGATGCCACACTAAAAAGTTAATGTTTTATTTAGTGGTCTCCTGCTTGAGACCACCACTGAAAGGGTTTGAGTCAGTGGAGTGACATGTTAGGAATATGTCAGTCCTTATTAAAATGTTAGCTTAGGTATTAATCAGTTAAGATTGCAAGTGACTATATGTAGCAGAAACTCTTCAACAGTTGCTTAACCAAACAGGGGTTTTATTTGTCTCATGTAGGTGACCAGTGCAGCATCTTCGCAATGCCGCCAGGGGCCTGGACTCTGGCTGTCTCCCTGGCATCTCTTATGATTGAAAAATGGCTGCCGGATCTCCAGATATCCAGTTGAGATTCCAGGCAGGAAGAGGGTAGGGAAAGAAGAGCAGAAGGTCAAATGCCTCTCGTGAAGCTCTGCCTTTATTATTCTGGAATGGACGGCCTTCCTTAAGACTTTGTCTTTATCTCAGTCTCAGGACTAGAGAGCCTGGGAAATCAAGTTTTTTATTTGACACAATGCTGCTCAGAAAGAAAAAAAAAAAGGGATTCTCTAGTAGGAAAAGTGGATATTGGGTAGGTAAGGAGCACTGTTGGCCACTGCTTGTTTGTGAATCTATCGTGGGAAATCAGAGAAGGCAGAGAGCAGAGGGGCAGAAAGCTAACAGTGCCAGCAAGGAGTCCTGATTAGATTCAGAGAAAATAATCTCAGAGAGCAGTTTCCATTTTAGGTTTGTTTAATGAAAGAATATGGGACAATGAGTTAGGAAAACCAGGCTTTAGTTCTGGCATCATTATTAAACATGCATGTGTTGAGAGAAGCTACTTCTTTGAACCTCAGTTTTCTTATCTATAAAATTGGGGACTTCAAAGCCTGTAAGCCAAAAGCTGTGATGCTAAGAAAAGATTACATATGTGCCTTGGAGTACTATTTTCAGATTAAACACTGAGTAAGTTATAAAAATAAACATATAGATTATGAGAAGATATACATTTTATTAAAAAATGTTTTCTCCTAATTTGAGGAACCAAAGAACTAGCAAACATATTTCATGTATTAATTTGAAATATATTAGCTAAAAAAACATTCTGTAATATTCCTTGGCACTGGTGTTTTCTGTTACCAACTAAACAGTACTTGTATTTATTTACTGTAAAAGAAGTAAGAGATAACAGATTCATCCCTAAGCCCCTGCTCTAACAGGATTATTTATAGTGTGACAACTTATTACACTCCTTTCCTGATAAATAGCTCAGCTACATTCTCCATGTATTTTACAGTTTCATCTGGGGCAGTTTGTCCCCTACAAAGTGAAGATACACAGTTTTTATTTATTTCTCATCTGTGACTTGTCCCCATTAGGGAGGCTTTTTTTTTTTTTTTCCTACTCTACACCTGATTTCCTTCTCAAATCATTGTGATAAAGACTGGCTCATATGTGTCCACATTGTTTTAATATGGAGGGAGATTCAAAGAAATAGAAAATATGACCACTACCTTTGGGGGACTTATTGCTTAGTTGGGGAGAGAAGACAAAGACACATAGAACAAATAACAGCACAGAAGACAAAGTAATGCCGCGCTGAAGCAGATGCTTTAGTCTTTGTGTGCTGTGCGTTCAGTAGGGGTGTGTGGTGAGGGGTTCCTTCCCCTGCCCAAGGGCAGCCTCTCTCCTTGCTCCTTCCGTTGCTGACTCTCTCACCTTTTTTTTGGGATTATGCTTTATCGTTTGTCCCCAGAATTCTTGTATCTTTTGTTTCTCATACTTTATTGGCTTCTTCTGTTTGTAATACAGAAGTGCTCGGTCAAGACTACTGCAGACAAAACCAGGAATTCTTAATATTTGCTTCCTGACTCAGGCTACCACCATATTTTATATCCTCCTTGTTAAATACTTTCTAAGTATGCATCACTCTGACCTTACAATCTAGCTCTCAGTTGCCTCAGATAGCTTCACACTCCCCAGTCAGTAGTGCTTTTCTGTTCATCAGAGTTTGGGCCTGGCAGTCAGGCTCCGATCTTCCTTTTAATTCCCTTCAACCATGTGACTCCTCGCATTCCCCACCCTCATTCAGAGCTGAATTTGCCGTAGTTTGTCAAATACCCCATATTTTTTTCTTGAATCTCTGTCCTTACACATTTTCTGAAATGCTTCCCCCTCTTCAATTCACCTGAGAAATGAAAGATACAATTACAATTAAGGTTATCAGCCTGGGAGGATCATCCCCTATCCCACTGTTCACCAAGTAGCATTAGTTACTTTCTTCTTTATGCCCCTATAACACTTATCTTTGTAACAGTAGTTAACACAGTGGGTTATCATTTATCTGTTTACTTATCTCTTTTCTCCCTGTTCTGTGAGTTATTCTAGTCTAGGGACTAGTCCTGTCCACACCTACGACTTGCCCTACAGTCCAGACTGCACTATAACCATTATAGTGATGAAAGCACTAGCTTTGGAGTCACACGTTAGGGATTCATACATTGATTCTGTCACTTGCTTGTTTTGTGACATTGGGTATGTATGTTGACCTCCATGAACTTCAGTTTATCTGTACATAAAAATAACATCTACCCTCATAATGTTGTGAGGAGAAAAGACTTCCAAACAATGTTCATAGCATAGTTCCTAGAACATGGTAGGTATTCATATTAAAATAGTATTTGTTGAAAAAATGTTAATAAATAGAGCGATATTCATTTGGTGGTAATACTCTCTCCCTCTTTTTCACTTCTTGTTTGAAGGTAAATATAAGCAAGGAAAGTTAAGAGGGATCGTCATGCATAGATAGATGTACTTGGTGAGTTTCTGGATGGTACATTCTACTTGTTAGGATGGAGTTAAGTTTTAAGTGAGAGTGGGAGGACAAAGATTAGAGGTGAATTTTTTTTTTTTTTCCTGGACATAGTGACTTGGAGAGAACACGTCACAGGTGGCAAAGGAACCTTTGTTAGAGAGTGAAAAAGGAATGTATGTGGCAGAGGAGAGTAAATGATTCAGTGTGATTTGTATTTGATACATAGTAGTATTGTCCAAATGAGATTCTTATCATAAGAAAGAAACTACCCAAGATTAATGAATGCCGTGTATTAGCAATTACTACTTGGGCTTCTTTAATTGGGAAAAAAATTTCAGGTATCTGTGATCACTAATGGAGCTTTAGAAGTAGAGGCAAAAGGGAATTTTATGACTTTAAAAAAAAAACTTTATTTTTATATTTACAAAGGTGAATGTAAATGTTTTACCAGACCATAAGTGTATGTTTTGATCTACTTTTACACTTATTAACTGCTTAGTTATAGTAGGAAAATTCATCATAGGTTTTAACACTTGCTTTTATGATACCCTTATGATGTCATTCCTGTGTAGTACATTGCATTAAAAAATAGAGTGACCACCTGAGCAGACTGTTAAAATAATGGAGCATTCATTCTTCTTGAACTGAAGTCTAAATATTCTATAAAGTTATAGTAGCATGCACTGCGAGGGCAACGTTTCAGAGTTGTGGTCTCACCTCAAGATTGGAGATTGGTAAAGACATTAATTACCAGCATTCTTTGTCCAATTTTTTGTGAAGAAGCAAGGTTTGCAGATGATACTGGAAAATATGGAGTTCTGATAAACGAGGCACAAATATAGTCCTGTTCTAATTGTGAAGTTATCTGTACTAAGGAATAGGTGATCAGTAATATCAGTTTAACTCAAATACCAATTGAGACAAGAAGACTCTCCCCGAGGAACAATGACGCATTTTACAATGTGGCCACAGAATTTAGCACGGTTGATCCCAGCTGTCTCAAATATCATTAAACTAATCTCAGAGTCTCGGATTAGATGTGGCTGACCCAAGTGTCCTTTCAGGTCAGAGTTCAAGGAGTTCTGCTTAACTTTCTGGGAGGAGGAGCAGGGAGAAGAATCTGTGCCCGATATTCCTTTAAACAAAGGTTTTATTCTGTAGTGCTTTTTAAGATCCCTCAAATAGCCTGAACTGCTAAACTAACACACACACAAAAAGGCAGTTTGTGATCTCTAGAATAGTCTGTTTGCACAGGTTATTAATCACTCTGGGCTGTGATGTATACAGACCAAAAGAAAAAAAAAAGTCAATGATGGTGGGGGGCAGTGATGGAGTGATGGGGAGCCATGTTGAACTTCCTCCCTTCCTCATTCTTTGTTGATTTATAATTAAATCCAGACTTAGCAGGAGTATCATTACATTGTGAAGATGAGCTAGAAACTCTTTTCAAGTTAAATTTCTTAACATTACCCCCTGCAGTAGAAAGGGCATTCACACTGTGACCAATCTTTAAAAACAAAACAATGCTAAATAGTGCTTACATATTCCAAGCAAAGATTCCTCCTTCAGAAAGACTTGGCATTTGTTGTGAGTGGTGTTATGACACCATGGTATAGGAAAAAAAAACTTGTCTTGGTTTTTTTTAAAGTAAGGTGTTGAAAATATAAAGTAGGCAGCATACTTTAGCCATGATAAAATGTTAATTCACCATCTTGTCCATGGAAAAAGCTGTTCCTTCAGTGAAGTTGTATTAACTATGCAATATCTTGCAGACAAATATTGCTCTAGAAAATGTTGGAGATTTGCGGCTGGACGTGGTGGCTTATGCCTCTAATCCCAGCACTTTGGGAGGCTAAGGCAGGCGGATCACCTGAGGTTGGGAGTTCAAGACCAGCCTGGACAACATGGCAAAACCCCGTCTACTAAAATTACGAAAACAAATTAACCAAGCACGGTGGCACATGCCTGTAATTCCAGCTGCTCAGGAGGCTGAGGCAGGAGAATCACTGGAAACTGGAAGGTGGAGGTTCCAATGAGCTGAGACCAGCCTGACTAACATGGAGAAACCCTGTCTCTACTAAAAATACAAAATTAGCCGGGAGTGGCGGCGCATGCCTGTAATTGCAGCTACTGAGGAAGACTGAGGCAGGAGAATTGCTTGAACCCGGGAGGCAGAGGTTGTGGTGAACCGAGATGGCACCATTGTACTCTAGCCTGGGCAAGAAGAGCGAAACTCCATCTCAAAAAAAAAAAAAAAAAAAAGAAAAAAGAAAATGTTGGAGGTTTGCACATGATCTAAATTCAGCTTTCTAATTATTATTTTCTTTAATTTCTGTTTTATATCATCATGCCCTCTTCTCTACTGAAGTATAAATCACCATTAATATGACATAGCTGAGTAGTGTATAGGAGTGTCTGTGAAAAGAGAAAAACTAAATGGCTGTTGGGATTATTGTTGAGCCATAAAACATAATTAAAGATATCTTTTCCCACTCCCTCATTGTGTTCAGTGCTCTCCTCCATGACTTCCATGGTGGAGCTTGATCCAGCCTTTGCTTGGCTACTTCTAGAGATGAGGAGCTCACTTTTTGGTGAGGCTGTAGACATCACCATTTGCTCTTGTTTTACTATTTCTAGGGATTGTAAAGGAAATCATCTGGAATGTATACTGATACAGTTCTTTTTTTTACAACTCGGATATTTGGAAACTAAGATCATGCCCTCCCTCTTTTGTTTTTTTGGTAGGCTGAACAACCACAGTGGTCTTTGTATACATTTGGTCTCTTTTCTCTCCTTTCATGTTGTATTAGGTTGGTGCAAAAGTAATTGCAGTTTTCAATACTTTTCAATGGCAAAAACCGCAGTTACTTTTGCACCAGGCTAATATATCACCCTTCTATCTGGTTGCTCATGGTCCCTCTGAAACTAACTTATCTCATCACCTCATTGAGGTCTTGACTTTCTATAAATGCATTAACTTGTTTTAGCAGATGTTCACAATAGTGGCTTATATTAAGTCATCTCAATGTAATCGTTTGTTTTGTTTTTGTTTCCTGTTTCACATAAATTTATGCAAGGTCAAAAATTGTATGTATACATATATAATTTAAAAAATAATTTAATATATTCTTATTAAGTTCTGTTTTATTTTATATAGTCAAGGGTTATAGCCCATCGTTTTGAATCTAAATCATATTATCAACTATATTAACCTTGCAAAATCTACAGATTTTATAAGCATCTTCATCCAACTCATTGGTAAAATGTTAAATAGGCAGGGCCCAAGATAGTGCTCAGTGTGTAACCCTGAAGACCACCTTTCAGGCTGTTAATTTTAAGACTAGTTATTCAACAAGGCACGAACTATGGAACTACCCTGTCAGGTCCACGAAGTTACCGTGAAAGGCTTTCTCACATATTTTTGCTGTTCCCGTAAGTCTGATAAAAGGACAGGCTCGTGGTTTGGCGTTCCATATGTGGACTGAACTTTTTTACTTTTTAATTTTTGAACTTTGAGTGAAAGTTTTACTTGTTCTGGAATTTCTATTCGTTCATGATTTTATTTATTTATTTATTTTTACCATCGGATATCGCTTCTATGCATTCCTCCCGCACCCTGGAATGGGAATCTCTAGGTCAGGAGGTTTACACTCATTTACTGCAGCCACATATTCTTTTAAGATTTTATTTTCTATATTACCTCCCAGGGCTTTCTTAGCCATTGTTCTAGCATTTCCAGTTTGAAACTTCTTTTGGTCTAGCAGATAAAATAGAAATAGGTGGGTAATTGGGTAGTTTTGCCTCCACTTTCTTTATATTTTTACATGACATCATCTCCCACAAGCAGTTGTCCTATGTTTTTCTAGATCATCATTAAGTTCCTGACTTCACTTAATAACTTTGTCGAAGTTAGCAGGTTTCACATATCTTAGATCTCCTGGGCTGTAACCTCTTTGATAAGGTCCTTAGAGATTCCTGCTTGTTTCTCTGCTTCATTTTCTTTTTCTTTTTTTTTTTTTTTTTT